>NC_090816.1:12763770-12826770 GCF_000390325.3 Nicotiana tomentosiformis | reverse complement strand
TGCAGGTTTGGATAGACAAACTGGTAAACCTCCTCCGTAGGTGCTATCCGTGATCAGCTTGATCGGTAAGCTCCATGTCCTTCAGAGTTATTGGGTCTAGGGTTTTGAGTACATATTGTGTATATATTATGGCCCATGTTCCAACCACAGTACATCTATCAATAGAGGCTTGTAGACATATTATGTCAGTTAGTGCATTATGTTGGGCTTGTATTCCTTGTATGTATATATTTGTTGGTTTACCAACTGAAGTAGTTATGACCGCCTTGTTGGCCCAGCTTTATATTTATGTTCAGTCAGAGCTAGTTTTCATTCAGTTTTATATTTTGTTTCGCAAATTGTCTTGCAATGTGGCCCTATAGCCAAAGTATGACATTGTATGTTTAGAGTCACTCAGTCGCAAGTTGGTACGCTAGGTTAAGAGAGGCACTGGGTGCCGTCCTCTTCCCCCAGGTTCGGGGTGTGACAAACTTGGTATCAGAGGAGTTCTATCCTATGGAGTATACAAGCCGGTTCTAGTAGGGTCTTGTCTACAGATGTGTTATGCACCACATTATATGAGTAGGGAACTACATGGCATTTACTAGTTGGTTACCCTTATTTAAAATCTAAATGGTGTTGTAGAACTGAGTTATAGCAAATTTGAGTTAAACTTACGTATTGGTGCTTGCATATAGAGATGACGGTAACTAGGAAGACTACGAATAGTCAGAGGAGAGATACAATAGCGGGTGAGGGGACCAGCAGGGTACCTCTTGTAGATGGGGCCCAGTTGGAGGCCCAGGGCGAGATCCTTACTCAGCCATTACCAGCTCCTCCACCACTTGAGGAGATTCATAGGGATAACGCACATCTAGTTCCCTCTCTACTTCCATCAGATCAGGACATGAGGAGTGCGGTGCATTGGTTAACACAGTTGGTAGTTACCCAGCAACATGCTAGGGCATCAGCTAGCGTAGGGTCTGGGAGTTCAAGGGTATGATAGTTTATGGCTTTGGGAGGTTTGAGCGGTTGGCTTTGGCGGTTATGAGAAGAGGTAGAGGAAGGCCTAAGAAGTATTGGGGTGAAGTGATAAGGCAGAACACGACTCAACTTCAGATTTTCGAGGACATGGCTCTTTACAGGACGGTGTGGAGGTCGAGCACTAGGGTTGAAGGTTTGGAAGGAGTCGAGCATTTTTCTCCTTCATTCTGAAGGGGGGATTAGTTTCTTAGGGTATTGTCTTGGACTATTAGTGGTGTATGTTATCTCCACATTATCTTTCCATTTTTTTCACTGTACTGTGGCGTTATTACTGGTTGTTGTTATTACTTTTCCATCTATTTTCTGTTTTCTATGATGCTTATATTATTTTTCTAATTTTTGTTGTTGTCACTGACTCTGTTGTCTATTTTCGTCTTCTTGAGTTAAGGGTATATAGAAATAGCCTCTATACCCCTTTGGGGTAGGGGTAAGGTCTAAGTACATTCTAACCTCCTAGACCCCATCTGTGAAATTTTACTGGGTTGTTGTTGTGGACAAAATTTCCCAAAACTTCTCTTCAAATTCCATGGATTAGATGTTAAATCTCCTAAACAATCATGTTATGTAATAAAAAATGATCAAAATCACTTACCCAATAGTTTGTATAACAATGACTCTTCCAAATCGCCTTCCACCGAGTTTAGGGCTCAAAAATATGATGAATGAAGCTAAGTCTCGAAATACACTACATATAATCAGCTGCAGATGTCGCATTTGTGATAAGAGGTTCGCAAATGCGACACAAGCGTCGCAAATGCAAAGCCTGCCCCAACCCTGAGCCTATCGCAAATGCGACAACTGGTCCGCAAATGCGAACCTAGCAGGCTCGCAAGTGCGAGAAAGCAATCGCAAAAGCGGCCTGCTCCAGTCCAGCTCCCCATTACAAATGTGAGTAGGGGTTCGCATATGTGAACCCAGAACCCATCGCAAATGTGATATTAGTTCCGATATTGCAAAAGTTGGTCCTCTAGAGCAGCATCGCAAAAGCGAGCAGGATCTCATAAATGCGGTGATCACAAGTGCGACCATTTCCTTGCAAATGCGAGAACAAAATACCGTAATAATCCTAACCTCTCTCAAACTCTCCGGGACCCGTCCAAAACTCACTCGAGCCCTCAAGGCTCCACTCCAACCATTTGCACAAGTACATAATCATCATACGAACTCACTTACGCGATCAAAATACCAAAATAACGTCAAATACCATGAATCAGATACCAGAACATACGAAAATTACAATGAAACTTTAGAATTTCAAAAAGATAACATTCTTCTAATTCCTATTAAACAAACTCCGAATCACACCAAATTTTGCAGACATGTTCCATATGAAAAAATGGAGTCGTACAAAGTCACAAAACCAAAATCCGATCCCGATAGACATAAAGTCAAACCATGGAAACTTAGGAAAATTCTAAACATTCAAATTGCCAACTTTCACCAAAAGTACCAAATCAACCTAGAAACCTCCGAATCCAATTCTGGGCATATGCCCCTATTGGAAAAATACAAACTCCGTCACGAGGTCAAATACACAAAATTCAAACTCGGTCAACTCTTTCAAATTAAAGCTTCCTAGTTGAGAATCATTCTTCCAAATCAATCACGAATTGATGAGGAACCAAAATAAATGATACACACAAGCCATAAGACACCATACATTTCTACTCATAACCTCAAACCACCTAACTGAATACAAATTCTCATAACAACTTGTCGGGTCAATACATTCTCCCCTACTTAAACATGTGTTAATCCTCAAATGTGCGAAGAATTGTCCTAAAGCCATCAAGTCACTGTATAAACTTACCATGCCCATAACCATGGGTGATCTCACTTCATCCCAATCTATATAAGTCTGACAACACAATCTAACTAATGATCATTACCTTAACATTAGCTTACAACCCTTAGAACCCAATCTCCAACTTCCCAAATTAATTATGAGACACGATTCTCGCATCTCTATGCTGTATAAGTCAGTATTAAGCTGCATCAAGCCATAACCATATCCCAAGTGTATTCAAATAATATTCCAAATAACTTAGATACACATAACCATAGCTGCCGGCCACAATAGTCATTCAAATAGAAAATATTGTACAGATATCTAACATTCTATCAATAAAAATATTGTTCCAAATTTTCGAACACAACCAATGATGAAAGAAACACATAGAAACTCATAACCCTCCATCACATCAACTAGTCATAGAGCTCTCTTGACCGACAAGAACCAAAGCCAAAACCTTGGCTGACTAAAGACACTATAGTTCCAAACATAGCTTAATGAAATCTGATGGCACTCAATTCAGGCCCAATAACTTCACCTCATCCAATACAAGATGCTCTAGTAATATGCCACACAAATCCTACCTAGAGTCGCATAGCATGCAATAAGTGCACCAAACAAGCGACTAATTCGATGTACCCAATAATTAAAGAAAATCAAATGAGAGAACAGCACCACAAGCTCAACAGATACCACCATGAAGCGCAATGCTATGAAGCCATCACACAAGGGAGAAAAAAACACAAGAATTAAGCCCAAAGAATCATATCCCAACATAACTCTGATATGATGCGTGACCCAATCGAATAACTTGTACACATAAGATACGTGGAGCCGTGATGCTCACTATCAACAACCATATACATATCAACAACAAACACGTGAAGTGCATGACCATAACCATGGAAACATGGATAGCACAATATATCACAAATAGAAAGACCACAACCAAGGCGCAATCAACTATTCAACACCCCGAGAATCATCTCGCTCGAATTTTGCCACAAGCCCCCCAACAGAATCGCATCAGGTAAAAGTAATCAACAGATCACAACCCATCATAGCATATGAGAGTAACACATGGAACATATCTAAACACGAATAAGATCCACTCCAACTGATAATACATCCCTCCATAATAACTGTGTTGGATAGACAAATCCAACCGGATGTAGAATATACATTCTCATTAGGCCCACCAATGGCCTCCAAATCATTTCTAATCCTCCCAAAATAGGTAGATAACCTCCGAAATTTGCACAATAATCGATCTATAACACATGCCTTTGAGAATCCTCTTCGTCTTCAAATCCTTAGAATACCATAATCTCCCGATCCCAACTACATTATTCAAATTACTGACCTATTCATCGTACACAATCGTTCCACGAGAAATACTTCCATAATTCCTTATTGCCACAGAGATAAATCTAAACATTAGTATTCAATCCATCGGCCCATTAGCATAATACATGTCAGGCATCTGCAAGTCAAAGCACAATATGCCTTTGGAGTGCGCACCCTTCTTAGGTGGTACCTGATAATGCTAGCATTCTTCTAAACATCTGAAACCGGCCATTCTATCTAGAACTTGTGACCCCATACGGGAGAAAAATCATAACACACAACATGTTCCTTATGCCGCTGGCAGACATCCAGCCCAAGCCATCCTCGACACTATCAAGAACTATTCGAAACCCGTCCACACATAACTAAGCAATCATAAATGAATTTTCCCAACTTCACCAAGTCACGCAAGCCATCAAACCCAAGTGTATTGGCATAAAACACTGGTAAAGCTTCACCACACCAAGTGAACCAATTACCTTTATTACTATGCTGACCCTACACTACCAAGCTGATCAATTTCTTTGAATCCTCCTCAACTTGCCTTCAAGTTAACAATACTCCTTGTCGGTACACTATGATCCTAAACAAAATATCACCACAAGAGATCATAGCACGAACCACGTCGTCCAAAAGACAATAAACCATTATATTTGGAAGGCCCCGTAAACTTTTATCTAAAACCTTGGATTTGGTGATGCTGAGGTAGGCGTATGTGTTAATAATAGCCGCAGTACGGACCTTTAGGGTTGAATAGTATGCTGAGGAGTTGAAGGAAACTGCTTTGTAGAAAAAAGCATTTCTACGGCCCATTATGTAGCTGTAGAATCACTCTACGGGCCGCAAAATGGCCGCAGAG
This sequence comes from Nicotiana tomentosiformis, assembly GCF_000390325.3. Classification (NCBI taxonomy): domain Eukaryota; kingdom Viridiplantae; phylum Streptophyta; class Magnoliopsida; order Solanales; family Solanaceae; genus Nicotiana; species Nicotiana tomentosiformis. Next base: position 12,821,749 of record NC_090816.1, on the reverse strand, counting down.
TGAGGCAGTCAACTGGGCAACTTTTGGATGTCATTTCACGGCCAATTATACGACCGCAAAACAATTTCGTGGGTGGTACATTGATTGTAAAACTAGCATGGAGATATTTTGGTGGGAAGTTCTGCGGTGCATTATACGACCGCATAACGAGCTGCGGGCCGCAAAATGGCCGTATAACCAGGTAGTGGTGCCCAATTCTGGAGGGCCATTTCACGGACTGCAAAAGCATTATGCGATGGCATATGTGACCGCAGACCTGTGTCGGGGCTCCTAGTTTTCTAATTTTTGAACCTAACCCCATTATAATAAAACACCCTTGGGGATCATTTTAAAGGGGGGAAATATATAATTCTAGAGAGAGGGAGTGTCATATAGTGAAAAAACGGAGTTCCTATGCTTCATCCACCAATTCTTACTCAAATCATGGAAGATCAATAAGAAAAGCACACTAGTTCTTCATCCTATAGGTAAGATTTTACACCCTAACCCTTAATTTCGAAATTTAACTAGAAATGGGCAATTAGTAAGATAATTCATTGGTATGGGAGTTGTTTATTTTGCATGCATGTGTTATCAAGGGATGTAGGGAGATTGTTGACCTAATAATGGCAAAGCATGGGTTGTGGGAAGATGGAATCCTCTATAAAAGGACATTGAAACCTTAATATGCACCTAGTGTTTGATAAAATGCTCGAATGAACTAGAACCATGATCATCTTCCTAATTTTGGTTCAATTTATTACATTTCTAAAATAAATCGAAGTTGCTAAGAATTCTGGAAGATTTTAGAGTCTAAAGAATCTCAAGTGAGGTATATTGGCTAAACTCTTCTCTTTAAATTGAACCCCACAATATCCATGTAAGTCCCGAGTTGCTTATTGTAAATCGATTACCCGGATAAGCTGGTGTCAAAAGACATCCGTGATCAATATGCAATTCAATGCTCTTGTTATGTTGCACTACTATTTGAGAATGTGTTCAATGTATGGGTTGCATATCTAAATGCCTTGACTTCAAGTTGTGTTTCAAATGAAAGCTAATGAAAATTGTGTAAGAAACTGTAAGGTGCCTAAGACTTCTATTTTCTCATATGTGTGCTTAAATGTCTTGAATAGAATTGCCTTGTTGTTGGAAAGTACATGATGATGGTTGAAAGTACAAAGGTGTGCATGAAATACGAAATACGTAATGCGCAATGTGAAATATGAAACACGACCAACATGCCAAGAGAAATTATACAATTGTGACCACTAGTGCCAATAAAATGAAGAGATGTGAAAGAAATATGAAAGAAGATGATTGATAGAAAAGGATGATGTCTCACATGAGACGGCCTAGCCGATCAGGTCGTGATCGGATGCCATGCCGCACACATGGTGGTGACTATATTGGAAATTATAATCAAAACTATGAACAGTGGTATATCAGTACTAAAGGTCTCCCAACTTAAAATGTGGAAATTTTCTTGAAAACTTATCTCATTCCTAATTTGATATTTGGTAACTGCTCGAGGCTTTAACTGATATCATGATTGTCCTAACTTGCATTTTTGTTCGTTCTTATGAGAGGGTGTTTAGTCATATATACTAGTACTATTCGACAGTACTAACGTCCCTTTTTCTGGGGGCACTGCATCTTTTATGGATGCAGGTGGTTCCACAACATGCTACATTGATCAGTGATAGCGACACACTATCTTCCCAGCTGACTTGGTGAGCCCCACTTCACTCGGGGTCATGTATCTTTTGTTCATTATATCATTATGTTTTGAGGTATAGCCAAAGCCTTATTGTCGGCACTATCATTGTACTCTTTGTATTTATTAGAGGCTCCGTAGACATAGTGTGGGTGTATATAAGTGTTGGGAAAGTCAAACAAATTATGTTGTGTTTTGATCACTTGTTCCACTTCAAACCATGAGAATGTATGCATTTTAAGACTTATTAAATGAATTAACTAATGGTAATGAATTTGGTATTATCTACATGATCTGATTATTGGTTAATTAACAAACATATGTGTTCTCTTTAACTCATGGGCGAGTTTGGGTAGAAAGTATTCAACATGCTTGCTTGACCGGGTTCACTCGGTTGAGCGCTGTCGTGCTCCCCGAGTTTGGGGCGTGACAAACTTGGTATCAAAGCCTAAGGTTTTAATGTGCCCAAGGATATCTCAGAGCTATGTCTAGTAGAGTCCTTCTTATCGGTGAGTTATCGACCACATCTATAATTAGGAGGCTACTTGGACATTTAGGAATAATACCTTTCTTTGATGTTCTTGATTGTGCGATAGAGCTGATTGTACGATTGTTCCACCTTTAACTCGTGCATTGCTCTAACTTTTAGTAAATGGCGCATAAGAAGAAGGCAAGAACTGGCCAAGGAGACGATGTTACCCCAGTAGTGGCAGTTGATTCTATCTTTGATGATGCGGGTAAACATCCGAGGGGTGAGGATATTCCCCCGATTACTACATCGCCTTGTTGTACTATTCCTCTGCAGGGTGCACCAGTTCCTACACTGGACGAGGGTGCAACGAATCCTCCACTTGATATTCCGGTTTCACCTCCAGCCCCTGCTTCCGGTCTTAGTTTTTCTGAAGCGGATCTTAGGGGAGCCATACTGATGTTGGCTTAGATAGTGACCTCCCAGGTCGAGATGTCGAATGTTGCCCCCACTTATTCTAGTAAGTAAGGGGACTCTATTGGTTCTAGGGTTAACATGTTTCTTCTGTTAGATCCTCCAGTGTTCATGGGTACTGATCCCGAGGAGGATCCCCAAGATTTCATCGATGCGATGCACAAGACCCTCAGGTTTATGCATGCTACTAAGGAAGATGGAGTGGAGTTGGCATCCTAATGCCTGAAGGGGGTGGCCTATTCTTGGTTTGAGATGTGGGAGGACTCCCATGAGCAGAGGAGACCTTCGGGGAGGTGGAGTGAGTTTGCCGACGCTTTCATGGATCAGTTTTTGCCTGCCGAGAGTAAGGCAACCCATGCTGTGGAGTTTGTAAACCTAAAATAGGGTAGCAAGAGTATGTGGGAGTACCATATGTAGTTTGTGCGCCTGTCCAAGTAGCTATTTACATGTTGCCCACTATGGAGGCTAGAGTGCGTCGGTTTGTGTAGGGCCTTAGCCCTTTGGTTATTAATGAGGCCGCTACAACTGCCTTGAATTTTGACATGAACTATGGGAAGATAGTAGCATTTACTCAAGCTACATAGAATCATAAGTTGAAGAGCAAAATTGAGCGAGAGGGTAGCAGTAAGGTCCGGTCCGTGGGCAACTTTGGTAATTCATTTGGTGGCGGTAGGTCAACATTCAGGGGAGGGTCATTAGGGCCATCCTATTCTTTTGCTCAGTGTTCAGCCAATACACCTAGTGCTTGATAAAATGCTCAAATGAGCTAGAACCATGATCATCTTCCTAATTTTGGTTCAATTCTCTACTTTTTTAAAATAGATTGAAGTTGCTAAGATTTCCGGAACATTTAGAGTTAAGGAAGCTCAAGTAAGGTATGTTGGCTAAACTCTTCTCTTAAAAGTTAACCCCACAATATCCATGTCTAGTAGAGTCCTTCTTATCGGTGTGTTGTTGACCACATCTATAATTAGGAGGCTACTCGGACATTTAAGAATAATACCCTTCTTTGATATTCTTGATTGTGCGATAAAGATGATTGTACGATTGTTCCTCCTTTAACTCGCAAATTGCTCTAAATTTTAGTAAATGGTGCCTAAGAAGAAGGCAAGAATTTGCCAAGGAGCCGATGTTACCCCAGGAGTGGCAGTTGATTCTATCATTGATGATTTGGGTGAATACCTGAGGGGTGAGGATATTCCCCCGATTACTACATATCCTGGTTGTACTATTCTTGCTAAGGGTGCACCAGTTCCTACTCCTGATGAGGGTGCAACAAATCCCCCACTTGATATTCCAGTTCCACCTCCAGCCCCAGCTTCCGGTCCCGGTTTTTCTAAAGGGGATATTAGGGGAGCCATACTGATGTTGGCATAGATAGTGGCTTCCCAGCCCCAGATGTCGAATGTTGCCCCCACTTCTTCTAGTCACTAAGGGGAGTCTATTGGTTCCAGGGTTAATAGGTTTCTTCAGTTAGATCCTCCAGTGTTCATGGGTACGTATCCCGAGAAGGATCCCTAAGATTTCATAGATGAGATGCACAAGACCCTCAGGTTTATGCATGCTACTAAGGAAGAGGGAGTGGAGTTAGCATCCTACCTCCTGAAGAAGGTGGCCTATTTTTGGTTTGAGATGTGGGAGGACTCCCCTGAGCAAGGGAGACCTTCGGCGAGGTGGACTGAGTTTGCCGACGCTTTCATGGATTATTTTTTGCATGCCGAGACTAAGGTAGCACGTGATGTGGTGTTTGAGAAGCTAAAATAGAGTAGCAAGAGTGTTTGGGAGTACTATATGTAGTTTGCGCGCCTGTCCAAGTATGCTATTCACAAGTTGCCCACTATGGAGGCAGGAGTGCATCGGTTTGTGCAGGGCCTTAGCCCTTTGGTTATTCATGAGGCCGCTACAGCTACCTTGAATTCTGACATGAACTATGAGAATATAGAAGCATTTGCTCAAGCGACAGAGAACCATAAGTTGAAGAACAAAATTGAGCGAGAGGGTAGCAGTAAGGCCCGGTCCGTGGGCAACTTTGGGAATTCATTTGGTGGCGGTAGGTCAACATTCAGGGGAGGGTCATCAGGTCCATCCCATTCTTTTGCTCAGTCTTCAGCCAGTACACCTAGTGCTTGATAAAATGCTCTAATGAGCTAGAACTATGATCATCTTCCTAATTTTGGTTCAATTTGCTACTTTTCTAAAATAGATTGAAGTTGCTAAGATTTCCGGAACATTTACAGTTAAGGAAGTTCAAGTAAGGTATGTTGGCTAAACTCTTCTCTTAAAAGTTAACCCCATAATATCCATGTCTAGTAGAGTCCTTCTTATCGGTATGTTATCGACCACATCTATAATTAAGAGGCTACTTGGACATTTAGGAATAATACCTTTTTCTGATATTCTTGATCGTGCGATAAAGCTGATTGTACGATTGTTTCTCCTTTAACTCGTGTATTGCTCTAACTTTCAGTAAATGGCGCTTAAGAAGAAGGAAAGAACTGGCCAAGGAGCCGATGTTACCCAAGAGTGGCAGTTGATTCTAAAATTGATGATTGGGGTGAACACCCGAGGAGTGAGGATATTCCCCCGATTACTACATCGCCTAGTTGTACTATTCATGCTCAGGGTGGACCAGTTCCTACACTTGACGAGGGTGCAACGAATCCCCCACTTGATATTCATGTTACACCTCCAGCCCCAGCTTCTGGTCCTGGTGTTTCTGAAGGGGATCTTAGGGGAGCCATACTGATGTTGGCTCAGATAGTGGCTTCCCAGGCCCAGATATCGAATGTTGCCCCCACTTCTTCTAGTGAGTAAGGGGACTCTATTTGTTCCAGGGTTACCAGGTTTCTTCAGTTAGATCCTCCAGTGTTCATGGGTACTGATCCCGAGGAGGAGCCCCAAGATTTCGTAGATGAGATGCACAAGACCCTCAGTTTATGCATGCTACTAAGGAAGAGGGTGTTGAGTTGGTATCCTACCACCTGAAGGGGGTGGCCTATTCTTGGTTTGAGATATGGGAGGACTCCCGCGAGGAGGGGATACCTTCAGCGAGGTGGAGTGAGTTTGCCGACGGTTTAATGGATCATTTTTTGCCTACCGAGACTAAGGCAGCTCGTGCTATGGAGTTTGAGAACCTAAAATAGGGTAGCAAGAGTGTGTAGGAGAACCACATGTAGTTTGTGCGCTTGCCCAATTATGCTATTCCCATGTTGCCCACTATGGAGTCTAGAGTGCGTCGGTTTGTACAGGGCCTTAGCCCTTTAGTTATTAATGAGGCCGCTACAACTGCCTTGAATTCTAACATGAACTATGGGATGATAGTAGCATTTGCCCAAATTGAGCGAGAGGGTAGCAGTAAGGCCCGGTCCGTGGGCAACTTTGGGAATTCATTTGGTGGCGGTAGGTCAACATTCAGGGGAGGGTCATCAGGGCCATCCCAGTCTTTTGCTCAGTCTTCTGCCAGTATACCTAGTGCTTGATAAAATGCTCAAATGAGCTAGAACCATGATCATCTTCCTAATTTTGGTTAAATTTGCTACTTTTCAAAAATAGATTGAACTTGCTACGATTTCCGGAACATGTAGAGTTAAGGAAGCTCAAGTAAGGTATGTTGGCTAAACTCTTCTCTTAAAAGTTAACCCCACAATATCCATGTCTAGTAGAGTCCTTCTTTTCGGTGTATTGTCGACCACATCTATAATTATGAGGCTACTTGGACATTTTGGAACAATAACCTTCTTTGATGTTCTTGATCATGTGAAAAAGATGATTGTACGATTGTTCCTCCTTTAACTCGTGCATTGCTCTAACTTTCAGTAAATAGCGCCTAAGAAGAAGGCAAGAACTGGCTAAGGAGCAGATGTTACCCCAGGAGTGGAAGTTGATTCTATTATTGATGATACGGGTGAACACCCGAGAGGTGAGGATATTCCCCCGATTACTACATCGCCTGGTTGTACTATTTCTGCTCAGGGTGCACTAGTTCCTACACCTGACGAGGGTGCAACGAATCCCCCACTTCCGGTCCCGGTGTTTCTGAAGGGGATCTTAGGGGAGCCATACTGGTGTTGGCTAAGATAGTGGCTTCGTAGGCCCAAATGTCGAATGTTGCCCCCACTTCTTCTAGTCAGTAAGAGGACTCTATTAGTTCCGGGGTTAATAGGTTTCTTCAGTTAGATCCTCCAGTGTTGATGGGTACTCATCCCGAGTAAGATCCCAAGATTTCGTCGATGAGATGCACAAGACCCTCAGGTTTATGCATGCTACTATGGAAGATGGAATGAAGTTGGCATCCTACCGCCTGAAAGTGGTGGCCTATTCTTGGTTTGAGATGTAGGAGGACTCCTGTGACGAGGGGAGACATTCGGCGAGGTGGAGTGAGTTTGCCGACGATTTCATGGATTATTTTTTGCATGCCGAGACTAAGGTAGCCCATGATGTGGAGTTTGAGAACCTAAAATAGGGTAGCAAGAGTGCGTGGGAGTACCATATGTAGTTTGTGCGCCTGTCCAAGTATGATATTCACATGTTGCCCACTATGGAGGCTAGAATGCGTCAGTCTGTGCAGGGCCTTAGCCCTTTGGTTACTAATGAGGCCCCTACAGCTGCCTTGAATTCTGACATGAACTATGGGAATATAGTGGCATTTGCTCAAGCTATAGAGAACCATAAGTTGAAAAACAAAATTGGGCGAGAGGGTAGAAGAAAGGCTCGGTCCGTGGGCAACTTTGGGAATTCATTTGGTGGCGATGGTCAACATTCATTGGAGGGTCATCAGGGCCATCCCAGTCTTTTGCTCAGTCTTCTGCCAGTACACCTAGTGCTTGATAAAATGCTCAAATGAGCTAGAACCATGATCATCTTCCTAATTTCTGTTCAATTTGCTACTTTTCGAAAATAGATTGAACTTGCTACGATTTCCGGAACATGTAGAGTTAAGGAAGTTCAAGTAAGGTATGTTGGCTAAACTCTTCTCTTAAAAGTTAACCCCACAATATCCATGTCTAGTAGAGTCCTTCTTTTCGGTGTATTGTTGACGACATCTATAACTAGGAGGCTACTTGGACATTTAGGAACAATACCCTTCTTTGATGTTCTTGATCGTGTGATAAAGCTGATTGTACGATTGTTCCACCTTTAAATCGTGTATTGCTCTAACTTTCAGTAAATGGCGCCTAAGAAGAAGGCAAGAACTGGCTAAGGAGCCGATGTTACCCCAGGAGTGGAAGTTGATTCTATTATTGATGATACGGGTGAACACCCGAGAGGTGAGGATATTCCCACGATTACTACATCGCCTGATTGTACTATTCCTGCTCAGGGTGCACCAGTTCGTACACCTGACGAAGGTGCAACAAATCCACCACTTGATATTCCGGTTCCACCTCCAGCCCCATCCCTCGGTCCCGGTGTTTCTGAAGGGGATCTTTGGGGAGCCATACTGGTGTTGGCTAAGATAGTGGCTTTCTAGGCCCAAATGTCAAATGTTGCCCCCACTTCTTCTAGTCAGTAAGGGGACTCTATTAGTTCCGGGGTTAATAGGTTTCTTCAGTTAGATCCTCCAGTGTTGATGGGTACTTATCCCGAGTAAGATCCCAAGATTTCGTCGATGAGATGCACAAGACCCTCAGGTTTATGCATGCTACTATGGAAGAGGGAGTGAAGTTGGCATCCTACCGCCTGAAAGTGGTGGCCTATTCTTGGTTTGAGATATGGGAGGACTCTCGTGAGGAGGGGAGACCTTCGGCGAGGTGGAGTGAGTTTACTTACGCTTTCATGGATCATTTTTTGCCTGTCGAGACTAAGGTAGCCCGTGTTGTGGAGTTTGAGAACCTAAAATAGGGTAGCAAGAGTGTTTGGGAGTACCATATGTATTTTGCGCGCCTGTAGAAGTATGCTATTCACATGTTGCCCACAATGGAGGCTAGAGTGCGTCGGTTTGTACAGGGCCATAGCCCTTTGGTTATTAATGAGGCCGCTACAGCTGCCTTAAATTCTCACATGAATTATGGGAAGATAGAAGCATTTGCTCAAGCTACAGAGAATCATAAGTTTCAGAACAAAATTGAGCGAGAGGGTAGCAGTAAGGCCCGGTCCGTGGGCAACTTTGGGAATTCATTTGGTGGCGGTAGGTCAACATTGAGGGGAGGGTCATCAAGGCCATCCCAGTCTTTTGCTCAGTCTTTAGTTAGTACACCCAGTACTTGATAAAATACTCAAACGATCTAGAACCATGACCATCATTCTAATTTTGGTTTAATTTGCTATTTTTCTAAAATAGATTGAAGTTGCTAAGATTTCCGGAACATTTAGAGTTAAGGAAACTCAAGTAAGGTATGTTGGCTAAAGTCTTCTCTTAAAAGTTAACCCCCACAATATCCATGTCTAGTAGAGTCCTTCTTTTCGGTGTATTGTCGACGACATCTATAATTTGGAGGCTACTTGGACATTTAGGAACAATACCCTTCTTTGATGTTCTTGATCGTGTGATAAAGCTGATTGTACGATTGTTCCTCCTTTAACTCATGCATTGCTCTAACTTTCAGTAAATGACGCCTAAGAAGAAGGCAAGAACTGGCTAAGGAGCCTATGTTACCCCAGGAGTGGAAGTTGATTCTATTATTGATGATGCGGGTGAACACCCGAGAGGTGAGGATATTCTAGTCAGTAAGAGGACTCTATTAGTTCCGGGGTTAATAGGTTTCTTCAGTTAGATCCTCCAGTGTTGATGGGTACTGATCCCGAGTAAGATCCCAAGATTTCGTCGATGAGATGCACAAGACCCTCAGGTTTATGCATGCTACTATGGAAGAGGGAGTGAAGTTGGCATCCTACCGCCTGAGAGTGGTGGCCTATTCTTGGTTTGAGATGTTGGAGGACTCTCGTAAGGAGGGGAGACCTTCGGCGAGGTGGAGTGAGTTTACTTACGCTTTCATGGATCATTTGTTGCCTGCCGAGACTAAGGTAGCCCGTGCTGTGGAGTTTGAGAACCTAAAATAGGGTAGCAATAGTGTTTGGGAGTACCATATGTAGTTTGCGCACCTGTAGAAGTATGCTATTCACATGTTGCCCACAATGGAGGCTAGAGGGTAGCAGTAAGGCCCAGTCCATGGGAGTACCATAAGTTGAAGACAAAATTGAGCGAGAGGGTAGTAGTAAGGGAAGGTTAGTGGGAAACTTTGTGAATTCATTTGGTGGAGGTAGGTCAACATTCAGGGGAGGGTCATCTGGGCCATCCCAGTCTATTGCTCAGTCTTCATCCACTACACCTAGTGCTTGATAAAATGCTCAAATGAGCTAGAACCATGATCATCTTCCTAATTTGGTTCAATTTGCTACTTTTCTAAAATAGATTGAAGTTGCTACGTTTTCCGGAACTTGTAGAGTTAAGGAAGCTCAAGTAAGGTATGTTGGCTAAACTCTTCTCTTAAAAGTTAACCCCACAATATCCATGTCTAATAGAGTCCTTCTTTTCGGTGTATTGTCGACCACATCTATAATTAGGAGGCTACTTGGACATTTAGGAACAATACCCTTCTTTGATGTGCTTGATCGTGTGATAAAGCTGATTGTACGATTGTTCCTCCTTTAACTCGTGCTTTGCTCTAACTTTCAGTAAATGGCGCCTAAGAAGAAGGCAAGAACTGGCTAGGGAGCCGATTTTACCCCAGGAGTGGAAGTTGATTCTAATATTGATGATTCGGGTGAACACCCGAGAGGTGAGGATATTCCCCCGATTACTACATCGCCTGGTTGTATTATTCCTGCTCAGGGTGCACCAGTTCATACACCTGACGAGGGTGCAACGAATCCCCCACTTGATATTTCGGTTCAACCTCCAACCCCATCTTCCGGTCCCAGTGTTTCTGAAGGGGATCTTAGGGGAGCCATACTAGTGTTGGCTCAGATAGTGGCTTCCTAGGCCCAGATGTCGAATGTTTCCCCACTTCTTCTAGTCAGTAAGGGGACTCTATTAGTTCCAGTGTTAATAGGTTTCTTCAGTTAGATCCTCCAGTGTTGATGGGTACTGATCCTGAGTAGGATCCTCAAGATTTCGTCGATGAGATGCACAAGACCCTCAGGTTTATGCATGCTACTATGGGAGAGAGAGTGAAGTTGGCATCCTACCACCTGAAGGGGGTGGCCTATTCTTGGTTTGAGATGTGGGAGGACTCCCGTGAGGAGGGGAGACCTTCGGCGAGGTGGAGTGAATTTGCTGACGCTTTCATGAATCATTTTTTGCCCGCCGAGAGTAAGTCAGCCCGTGCTGTGGAGTTTGAGAACCTAAAATAGGGTAGCAAGAGTGCATAGGAATACCATATGTAGTTTGTGTGCCTGTCCAAGTATGCTATTCACATGTTGCCCACTATGGAGGCTAGAGTGCGTCAGTCTGTACCAGGCCTTAGCCCTTTGGTAATTAATGAGGCCCCTATAGCTACCTTGAATTCTAACATGAACTATGGTAATATAGTAGCATTTCCTCAAGCTATAGAGAAATATAAGTTGAAGAACAAAATTGAGCGAGAGGGTAGCAGAAAGGCCCCGTCCCTGGGCAACTTTGGGAATTCATTTGGTGCCGATGGTCAAAATTCAGGGGAGGGTCATCAGGGCCATCCCAGTCTTTTGCTCAGTCTTTAGTTATTACACGTAGTAATTGATAAAATGCTCAAATGATCTAGAACCATGATTATCTTTCTAATTTTGGTTCAATTTGCTATTTTTCTAAAATAGATTGAAGTTGCTAAGATTTCCGGAACATTTAGAGTTAAGGAAACTCACGTAAGGTATGTTGGCTAAACTCTTCTCTTAAAAGTTAACCCCAAAATATCCATGTCTAGTAGAGTCCTTCTTCTCGGTGTGTTGTCGACCACATCTATAATTAGGAGGCTACTTGGACATTTAGGAATAATACCCATCTTTGATGTTCTTGATCATTTGATAAAGCTGATTGTACGATTGTTCATCCTTTAACTCATGCATTGCTCTAACTTTCACTAAATGGCGCCTATGAAGAAGGCAAGAATTGGCCAAGGAACCGATGTTACCCCAGGAGTGGCAGTTAATTCTATCATTGATGATGCGGGTGAACACCAAAGGGGTGAGGATATTCTCCCGATTACTACATCGCCTGGTTGGACTATTCCTACTCAGGGTGCACCAGTTCCTACACCTGAAGAGGGTGCAACGAATCCTCCACTTGATATTCCGGTTCCACCTCCAGCCCCAGCTTCTGGTCCCGGTGTTTCTGATGGGGATTTTAGGGGAGCCATACGGATGTTGGCTCTGATAGTGGCTTCCCAGGCCTAGATGTCGAATGTTGCCCCCACTTCTTCTAGTCAGTAAGGGGACTCTATTGGTTCCAGGGTTAACAGGTTTCTTCATTTTGATCCTCTAGTGTTCATGGGTACTGATCCCGAGGAGGATCCCCAGGATTTCGTCAATGAGGTGCATAAGACCCTTGGGTTTATGCATTCTACCGCAGGTTGCCCACTATGGGATGCATAAGTCCCTTGGGTTTATCCCTAGTGTTCATAGTTTGCGCGCAAGTCCAAGTATGCTATTCACATGTTGCCCACTATGGAGGCTAGAGGGTAGCAGTAAGGCCCGGTCCGTGAGAGTACCATAAGTTGAATAACAAAATTGAGCGAGAGGGTAGTAGTAAGCCCAGGTTAGTGGGAAACTTTGTGAATTCATTTGGTGGCGGTAGGTCAACATTCAGGGGAGGGTCATCTGGGCCATCCTAGTCTTTTGCTCAGTCTTCAGCCAGTACACCTAGTGCTTGATAAAATGTTCAAATGAGCTAGAACCATGATCATCTTTCTAATTTTTGGTTCAATTTGCTACCTTTCTAAAATAGATTGAAGTTGCTAAGATTTCCGGAACATTTAGAGTTAAGGAAGCTCAAGTAAGGTATGTTGTCTAAACTCTTCTCTTAAAAGTTAACCCCACAATATCCACGTAAGTCCCGAGTTGCTTATTGTGAATCGATTACCCGGATAGTTTGGTGTCAAAAGACATCTGTGATCAATATGTAATTCAAACGCTCTTTTTATGTTGTACTACTATTTGAGAATGTGTTCAAAGTAGGGCTTGCATATCTAAATACCTTGACCTCTTGTTGTGTTTCAAAGGAAAGCTAATGAAAGCTTGTGTAAGAAATCGTAATGTGCCTAAAACTCGTATTTGCTCAAATGTATGCTTAGATGTGTTGAATAGAAATTCCTTGTTGATGGAAAGTCCATGATGATGGTTGAAAGTAAAAAGGTGTGCATGAAATACGAATCACGTAATGCGAAATGTGAAATATGAAATATGAAATATGAAACACGGCAAATGTGCCAAGAGAATAATACAATTGTGACCATTAGTGCTAATGAAATTAAGAGATTTGCAAAAAATATGAAACATGATGATTTATAGAAAAGGGTGATGTCTCACATGAGACGGCCTACCCGTTCGGGTCATGATCGGATGCCATGACGCACACATGGCAGTGACTGTGTTAGAATTACAATTGAAATTATGATTTGGTTTATTTATCGCATGAGACGGCCTAGTCGACCGGGTCGTGATCAGACGTCATGTCGAATACATGGCGGTGACTGTGTTAGAATTGTAATTGAAATTGTGATTTGGTTGATGTCTCATATGAGACGTCCTAGCCGATCGGGCAGTGATCGTACGCCATGTCGCACACATGGTTGTGACTGTGTTGGAAATCGTAATCGAAATTGTGAATAGTGGTATACCGGTACCAAAGATTTCCCAACTGAAAATTTGGAAATTTATTTAAAACTTATCTTATCTCTAATTTGATATTTGGTAATTGTTTGAGGCTTTAACTGATATTATGACTGTCCTTACTTGCATTACTGCTCGTTTCTTTGAGAGAGTGTTTTGTCATATATTCTAGTACTATTCAACAATACTAATGTCGCTTTTGCCGGGGGCGCTGCATCTTTAATGGAGGCAGGTGGTTCCACAACAGGCGATACTGATCAGCGATAGCACTACACTATTTTCCTAGCTGATTTGGTGAGTCCCACTTCACTCAGGGTCATGTATCTTTTGTTTATTTTATCACCATATTTTAAGGTATAGCCGAAGCCTTGTTGTCGGCACTATTATTTTACTCTTTTGTATCTAATAGAGGCTCCGTAGACACAACATGTGTGGTATATTCGTATGGGGAAAGTCAAATTGGTAATGTTGTAATTGTATCACACGTTCCACATCAAACTATGAAAGAATATATATTTTGAAACTTTTAAATGATGTAACTACTAATAACGAGTTTGAGTTGTTGTTTACTTGATCCTCCTCACTGCTTAATTAATGAATTGGGTTTTACTGTTATTCTTGAATAAGTTTGGGTAGAACGTAATGTACAAGCTTGCTTGGTTGGGTTATCTCGGTTGAGCGCCGGTCGCGCACCCTGAGTTTGGGGCATGACACTTGCTTGTGTGGTTTTTCGGTCTTCTCTGTATGAGCGCATTAGAGCGCGTCAGTATGACAACCCCTATTTGCTTGCCCTTAAGGACACAATGTAGCACGGCGATGCTAAGGAGGTTTCTATTACAGATAATGGGGTGTTGCGGATGTAGGGCCGGATATGTGTTCCCAATGTTGATGGGTTTCATGAGTCTATCCTTGAGGAGGCTCACACTTTGCGATATTCCATTCATCCAGGTGTTACCAAGATGTATCAGGATTTGAGTCAGTATTATTGGTGGAGAAGAATGAAGAAAAATATAGTAGAGTATGTGTCTCGGTGTTTGAGCTGTCAGCAGGTGAAGTATGGGCATCAGAGGTCGGGTGATTTTCTTTAGAGACTTGAGATTCCAGAATGGAAGTGGGATCGTATTACCATGGATTTCGTTGTTGGGCTCTCATAGACTTGGAAGAAATTTGACGCAGTGTGGGTTATTGTGGATAGACTGACCAAGTCTGCACACTACATTCCAGTTGTGCCTAGCTAGTTCAGATCTATATCCGTGAGATTGTTCATCTCCATGGTGCGCGGTGTACATTATCTCCAATCGAGGCATGCTCTTCAACATTGTATTTTTGGAGAGTTGTGTAGCGTGAGTTAGGCACACTAGTTGAATTGAGTAGAACATTTCAAACCCCAGACAGACAGGCAGTCCGAGCACACCATTCTAATCTTGGAGGATATGTTATGTGCATGTATTATGGATTTCGGGGGTTCATGGGATAAATTTCTACTGCTTGCAGAGTTCGCCTACAACAACAGCTACCTATCGAGTATTTAGATGGCTCCTTAGAAGGCCTTATTGTCACAACCCAAATCTGATGGCCGCGAAGGGCACCCTGTTCCTTAGTCAACCGAGTACCAAAGTAACGTATCTTTCTTATCACACCATCATGGGTAAATAGGACAGAAGGGTCGTCATGAGATAACCAGAATAAAACGTACAGGAATACTCGACATAGGATAATCTAGCATGATATAGAAACTTGTACATGTGACATAAGGGCCTATAAGGCCGACATAATCATTTGTACAGTCAAAACATAGGCCGACAAGGCCATACAAGTACCCATATACATGATATTTGTCAACAAGCCTCTAAGAGTACATAAAAATCATAATGGTCGGGACAGGGGCCTACCATACCAACCAATATATGCCCAGAGCATACTAACCAAATCGGCAACTCTAGAGCAAGTGGAGTGCACCAACACCTTCCACTAAGCAGATAGCCTACTAGGAGGACTGTCAACCTATCTATCAGGACTTACGGGCATGAAACGCAGTGTCCCCAGGCAAAAGGGACTTCAGTACTTATAAAGTACTTAGTATGTAAGGCATGAAAAGAAGTATATAAAAGACGTGAAAGAAACATGGAGTAAAGGACTCAATTGGTAAGTCTGAATAGCTCAGTAATCATGAAATATTCATAGTGTCATGTATATGGGTATAAATGTCATATCATGTATAGTTATATACGTACATAATATCATCAAGCCTCCTAGGGCATCCCAACATATCATCTCGGCCTCAGTGGGCGAAATTATAAACGTATGCCAGTTGATCAGGTGGTTGGTGCATATATAACATCATAACCTTTCCCCATAACACATATACATATAATATACGCGTATATAACGCCATCTGGTCATGGGTTAATGTACATACCCCAACTCTTATATGCGTATATAACGACGAGAGGTAAGCTTGGATTGGAACCAAACCCCAACTCTTTTTACCATCTCCCCTATACTTAATACACCTTCAAACAGTCCAGAATATAAAAACATATATTGGCATGGCATTGCAACCTTATATCCATCATAAAAGTAACATTAAGCAACCCAACAACATATTACAACAATATGGACAACTTCTAGGTATTGTGTGGTTGCTTATTCTCCTATTTAAAACATCATCAACATACTAAAAATATTTACCAGCATAACAACAATACAAACATTATAACCAAGCCATTCCTCATGATTTCCAACCATATGATTTCATATACACAACGTCAAAATAATCCAATAAGAGACAACAACTTCTTATACAACTTCAAGTTTTATCTTGTAATTCTTTATCCAAATAACTTAACCAATGCATATATAAGCTTAAGCCCAAGAAATAGAGTGTTATACATACCTTAAATAATTAGAAAAAACTCGAACCAAAGCTTCCCTTAGCTTACAAGCACCCTTAATGGCATCACAATAAAATTTAAGAACAATTAGGAACTCAAAATAGAAAGAATTTGCTCACTCTTAGAAACAACATTCATATGCCACAAAAGATGAACCATAAGATTGCCCGCAGTGTAGTACTCTACTAATTGAGTTCATTCAGTCAAGGATCAAGTAGGACTTTAATTGGTTGTAATGTAGGTTGCTGGACGGGTAGGATACATTTAGATATAAGAGTGACTACACCTCCCTAAGGACTTTAATACATGTACTCTAACATTCAAAACCCCACACTTATGTCAAACCAAAACTCCACCTTCACATCAATATACATCAACTCCCAAATTATAGAAGCACAATTACATCAAGAGTTACCACTTATCCATGAAAGTTTTTCACAACAATACAACTATTTTTTCTTTCTTTTTTCAATCCAAGTGGCTCTTACGTTTTCAAAATAGTGCACCTTTCTCCTTATTTCATTAGTTCCACTCAAAAGCAAACCAGCCACCCTACACTTCAACTTTTATAAAGTTCATAATAATTCCAAGTGCTCACGAGAGGTACAAGGTTCAAATAGATGGTCAATTCAAACAAACGAGTAAAGCTTCTAATGTGGTTGCCAAAGAAACAGGATTACAGGCTCAAAGGGGTTAACTAAGATACATAACAATTAGGTGGGTAAAATCATATAATTGGCTCAACAAAGAAATGCCTATATCACTTCCAAGAATGAACAAAACTACTATTCCTCTTTGCAAACACACGTGGTGAGTTCTAGACATCAAATGCAATGCATATAATAACACAAAACCCCACACATACATGACACAAAACTCACTTAAGATTGGATTATCAAGACACTCTAGTCAAAGCAGTTAAGTAAAGTTAAGACACTCAAGTCATAATAAAGTCAAGAGATATTACTTTCATTTCAAATCACAGCACAAGGTTTCCTACTTCTACAAAATAAAAACTAACTACGCCCGATTAAAACAAAACCCTTTGAAAAGAATCACGGCACAAAGAAAAACCAAGGAGGAATTAATACAATACCTAACAAAAGATTTTTTTGTCTTTCTCTTTCGACTTTAATCCCTCAAGAAACTTGTCGAATGAAATCAATCGTCGGGAAAAATCAAAAAATTTAAATTTTTTATGTGTTTTTCAATTTGTTTCTACTACTCAAACTAACAAGAGCAAAAACAATCAAACTAACTAAAGCAAAAACTAAGACTAATATACATACAACATACAAATATCCCCTACCTCACACTTTAAGTTGTGGCATGTCCCCATGGCACACAATTAAAAAGCATAAGGTAGAGGAAACTTCCCTGAATATCTAGTTGTGGTCTGAATCAAAGTCGGGATCCACTCCACGCGCCTGAACTAGTGCAGACATCCATGCAGACAACTTTTTTTCAGCCTTCTTGGGGCACACCCCACACTTATCTTTTTCACTCAATGTAGCCTTCTCTTTCACACCCTTCACCTTCCACTCAACACTTGCAGCTGGCTTCTCCTTTTTCACCCCTTTTCTACATATATCTTGAAGGTTAGAGTCTCTCCCCCCACTCTAAGCATGAGCATTTTCTCATGTATATCTAATATTGCTATACCTGTTGCTAATAATGGTCTTCCTAGGATGAGGGGTATCTCCTTATTCTCCTCCGTCTCCACTACTATAAAGTCTACTGGAAATACAAACTTATCCACCCACACTAAGACATCTTCTACTATCCCCTCAGGTATTATCTGTTTTTGATCTGCCAGCTGCAATGATATTGGTGCAGACATTATCTCTACAATCTCGTTCTCTAGTTTCCTGTATATTGACAAACGCATTAGATTCATTGAGGCACCAGAATCACATAAAGATTTATCAAAGTTAAGAGTGCCTAAAGAGCAAGGTATAGTAAAACTCCCTGGATTTCCACACTCTTGTGAGAGTTTGTTTTGCAAGATTGCACTGCAATGCTCTGTGAGATTGACTACCGATGACTCTTCTATCTTCCTATTCTTTGTAAGGATCTCCTTCATGAACTTTGCATAAGCTTGCATTTGTGAGAGAACTTCAGTGAATGGCAGGTTTACATTAACCTGTCTCAACATATCTAAAAATCTCTCAAACTGCTTGTCCAACTTTTCTCTATAGAGCTTTTAGGGAATAGGTAGAGCAGGCATGTGCTTGGTCTCTTCATTAGAGTCCTCCCTTCTCAAAGTTTCTTCCTTCTTCTTTTTCTCTACTCCCTTCTCAAAGTTTCTTCCTTCTTCTTTTTCTCTACTCCCTTCTTACCTTTCTTCTTCTTACCATCTTCAATTTTCAGCCCCTGCCCACTTTCTTTTTCAGGTATCACCGCTTTTTGGACTGGAGTGGGATCTTTAAATACTTGCATGCTTCTCAAGGTCACAACATTTACCGTTTCATTGGTATTCTTTTCAGTATCAACTGGCAGAGTACTTGGGATTCTTTCAGACAATATATTTGCAATTTGTCGCTCTTGTCTCTCAAAGTTACGTAAATTTGTTCCAAGTTCTTTAATAGTTGCACCACGAGCATCTAATCTCTCATATGTCTTGATAATGAAAGACTTCATCAAATCTTCCAACCCAGCCTAAATTGGCTGTTGAGACTAAAACTGCGGCCTCTCCAGAAATCTGGAGTTTTTTTCTTGCCATGCATTTGCTGTATCCCCAGGTGAACTCCATGAAAAATCGGGGTGCTTCTGACCCATTGCATTGAAATTATAATTACCCACAACATTCACTTCCTCCATGGTAGATTGACACTCATGAGTAGGGTGTCCTCTTCGACATATATCACAGGCTGCATGAGGCTCGTTATGTATCGAGGTTAAGGTCAGATTCCTTATTTCTTTGGCCATGGCATCAAGCTGTACCTGCACAAATGTGTTAGTAGCAACCTCGTGAACACCAGATGATCTTCTTCTTTCAGCAGTCTCCGAGGGCCACTGATTTGCATTTTTAGATAACTCGTCTAGAATTGTGACTATCTCCTCTGGAGTCTTTCTTCATCAACGAACCTCCAGTTGCATTGCTCAATGTTCTACGTGAGGTCAGTGTCAATCCATACCAAAAGTCCTGGAGTTGCATCCAGAGTTCAACTCCGTTATGTTGACACTTTTTGACACTTTTGCACAATCTCTTTAGACCTCTCCCAAGCTTCAAACACAGTTTCAATCTTGTTCTGGCATAAGTTATGGATTTCTCTTCTAAACTTACCCGTCTTAGCTGAGGAGAGATATTTAGGAAGATATTTTCTGGTCATCTCCTCCCATGTTCTAATTGATCCCTGGGGCAAGCTTCGAAGCCAATGCTTTGCATCATCTTTAAGAGTGAAAGGGAATGCCCTTAGGTAAACTGCACTTTGTGACACGCCATTATATTGAAAGGTGTTCATGATGTCCTCGAAGTCCAATAGATGATTATTTGGATCTTCGTTCTGCTTTCCTCTGAAGACACAACAATTTTGAAGGGTTTGAAGTAACCCTTGCTTCAACTTGAAATTATTAGCTGCAACTGGGGGTGGTCTCACACTTGATAACACTTGGTTGGGAGCTACGTTTCCGATTTGGTCTGCATCCAAGGGTTGATTCTGTGCCATTCTCTGAGTCATCTCTTCATCATATGCAATTCCTGCATCTCTAATAGCTACTTCTTCAACATCCCTTGCAGCCTTTTCTCTTCATTGTGCTTCCTCCATCGCAACCAAATCTACATTATCATCATCTCTGACCATGTTTTATTTGGTTGAGGATTTCCCAACCTTCTCTATATTCTCATGGAGATTTCTTTCCTTCCTCTACTATCGCAGTTGTCTCTCTATTTCTGGCTCGTATGGTTGCACTTCTTTCCCAGACGATCAAGTCATGCACCAATCTAAATTTTAGCCTGCACATAGTCAAAGAACACCAACTATAAAAAGAGAAAAATAAATAAAAAGAAAAAATTCTTGAATTAGCACTACAAACTATTATCAACACTATTGATTGCCAATCCTCGACAATGATGTCAAAATTTGACGAGCACAAAACACACACTTATATATGCTCGATAAACGAATATAGTAAAATATAATATTGTATCCACAAGGATTGGAGTTAAATAGTATTTTTGTAGTTTATATCTACATTTCTATCCAAGATGATCAACAATTGAGATTTCTATAATTAAAACTAAAGTTAACTTAGAATCTAAACGTTTGGCTAGTGACAATCGATGCAAGTAGTGAGCAAAGAAGGTTATCAATTGGGAGAAGATAGGGTTGATAGGATAGATGCAAGACATATGTTGGGATTTAACTCTTGATAATTCACTTCTAATGTTCAAGTGAGTCTCTCAAATTCACTAGTTAATTAATTCAATTGTTTAGTAGAAACTCCTCTCTCGATTAAGTCTCAACGTCACAAGATAAACTAATTTAAGATCGGTGAAGATATGCACGAGATAGTAGTGGATTGGTCTTTAGGAGAACCTCCCTCGATTGTCCTCCTAACTAGGTTTAATCCACAATTCAATTAGCCTCTTTCGATTACTAAGAAGAATTAACGAATTCAACCAACAAGATAGAATGGAAGAATATCACAAGTTATGCCACTCTCGATTACCACAACCACGCATAGACCTCGACTCCATAATACTCAGTACAACAACAACACCGACAAAAATAACACGGGAATACGACAAGTAAATCAACTCAAGAACTTTAGAACACAAAGAAACGAACGAACGAGCTCATAATGAAAGAGACAATAGAGAATAATGGTTTCAACAAGAATAGCTCAACAAGGGGAGAGATAGCGTGCAACAATGATTTCCACATAACTACAACTCGACGGTAAGAGTGATAGCATGAATCAATGATTCTATATAAGGATAAGTCAACAATGAAAGATAATAATGACTTCAATTAAGGATAAGCAATTATGGAAAGAATAATAATAACTTCAATTAAGGATAAGCAATTACGGAAAGGATAATAATAACTTTAATTAAGCATAAAAAATTACAGAAAAGATAGCATGGCAATAAAGAGGCAATATCTTCAATTAAGGCACATAAGCATTTAATTGGCAACAAGGGTAAAACTTGAATCAATTAATTCCAACAACGATGTGTAAGGGTAAATTTAGTAAATGGGGGATTTAACATGCTAAAACAACTTCACATCAAATGAACATAAGAACCTAAGAGTACTAAACGGAAATTTCCACAAATAAGCCCGAGTACGTACTCTTCACCTCGCGTACACCACCTTCACATGACACAATTAGCACAAATGACTCAAATTCTAAGGGGTAGTTTCCCTTACACAAAGTTAGGCAAAATACTTACCTCAAAGAAGCTAGACTGTTACTCTAAGATGTCCTAGTCGAGTGGAACAACCTCTGGACGACTCAAATCTAGCCAAAAGAACTTCAAGTCATAAAAAAACTCATAGGAAACGATTCTGGATAATAAATCTTCAATCTTAAATAAAAACTAAAAAGTCAACCCAAAAATCAACCTCGGGCCCACACCTCGGAACCCGACAAAATTTCATAAAATCCGAACACCCATTCAATTACGAGTCCAACCATACTACTTTTATCCACTACTGACTTTGAATCAATGTTCAAACCCCAATTATTCTCTTCAGAAAAGGTTTTTGATAAAAACTGCCAATTCTCCAATCAAAACGTGGATTAATTCAAAAATGAACTTCTGTAATCATATTAAAATACAAATATTATAGTTTGATACTGACCCCCATGAAAAAACGAGAAGAATGCCACAAATATCACCTCAATCGGAGATCTAGAACTCAAGATATGCTCAAAATACTAAATAAACGCAGTCAGATATTTTTAATACACAAGGAATTTCGCTTCTGCGCCCAAAACTCCGCACCTGCGGTCTTCCAGCTGTAATTTCTACATTTGCGGATCAGTTTTCGCCCCTGTGGGGTCGCAGATTCAGACCCAACTTCGCATGTGCGAAGCACCAGCACTGGCCCTCTTCTCCGATACTAAAATGTCCATAACTTGCTCATACGATGTCCAAATTCAACAATTTTTTTTCTATGGCTCCATAATTACGATACAGATCTAATGTTTCAATCAAAACAGCAATTGGAGGTCATTTTCTTAATGTGGTGGAATTTATGCTTCAAGAAATGATGCCGAAACATAAAAATCGAGTGCAACACAACCCAAACCTATCCGAAACCCACCCGAGGCCCTCGGGACCCCATCCAAACACACCATTAAGTCCCAACACATAACGCGGACCTTCTCGAGGCCTCAAATCACATCAAACAATATCAGAAATATGAATCGCACCTCAAATCGAACTCAATAAACTTATGAACTTTCAACTTCTACAACTCGAGCTGAAACATATCAAATCAACCCGGAATGACGTCAAATTTTGCATGCAAGTCTCAATTGATGTAACGGAGCTAATCCATCTCTCTGAATCACAATCCGAGCCCCATATTAATAAAGTCAACTCTCGGTCAAACCTCTTAACCTTCTAACACTTCAACTTTCAAATTTTCACCAAAATGCTTCAAATTATCCTACGGCCGTCCAAATCCAAATCCGAACGCACGTCGAAGTCCAAAATCACCATACGAAGCTATTGGAATCACCAAAATTCCATTTTGGAGTTACAAAAGTCAATCTCCAGTCAACTCTTACCGTTTATGCTTTTAAAACAAGAATCCTTCTTCCAAATTGATCTTGAATCATCAGAAATCCGAACTCCACCACACACGCTAGTCATAATACATAATACAAAGCTGCTCGAGACCTTAAGCCGGCTAACGGGACGCTAATTCTCAAAATGACCGGTCGGGTCGTTACCTTTTCCTCTCTTAAACAAACGTTTGTCCTCGACCGTGCCAAGAATAGTTTCGAAGTCATCAATCACTGAGTGAACAAACCATACATACACCCGCGGGTGACCCCACATCACCCTAAATCCACGTACGCCCGATAACACCACCTCAACTGAAGGTTTTTCCTCCCACCAATACCAATAGGACTTAGAACCAAATTTCTCACCATTCGATTGTTTCCATAAGACCCTATTCCTACATCAACACATTGTATCAGCCTCAAACAGCGGAAATAAACTATGTATAGACTCACCAGATACAAACACGTGACTTAACACACTACACATAGGTCCATAACAACATTTCTAATCACAATAGCCGTCCATACTCAAACCCAGCACCGAAAATTAACCTCATATCAGCTAGAAACCTTTTCCAAACTTCCACAACACCGACAAGGATGCATGAAGCACGAAGATGCCATGATTATTCACCAAAATAAACAAGTCACACCCAACACTACTTGGGCACATACCTCGCAAGCTAAACCCTAATAAGCACAGCATGAAAATGACTGAATATATGAGGGAACACATGAAAGAACTATCAAACAATCCCGACAGGCACAACTCCCTATCAGTAGCATACTATGAATTAATACCACAAGGGAGAATCAAAGTATATGAACAACTCACAAGGATTTCATCCCAATATAACTTCACAGTGGCACGCAGTCCATCCCAAACATAACAAACCTCATGGAAACGCAAGAATCCCATCCTCATCTCTGAATCACAAGTAGATTACACATCATACCAACCAAAACTTTCCACTAATTAAATTTTCGCTAGCAAGGTCACAACACATGCTGAACTCCCACACCGGTAGAGTATCTAATTGACAAATCGTAACCAACCACCCATAAAGCACATCAAAACCTATCGTAATGGGTAACAGAAAGTCATTCCCAGTCTTATAGCTCTCAATAATGAATAAAACAAAATGATAGACACGGGCTACCACTGTAGAATCTCCCAACAGGGGTAAACACATAAGCAGAGTACAAAATCAGGAAACTCACACATATGTGAAGCAACATAGGAGGACTCACCCCGATAAGCAGAACGAAACAAAATATGAATGATGCTCCTCTATGACAAATGAAAACCATACTTGTACGACATCATCCTTGTCCTCTCTCTCCAAAACCCATATGTCATCTCCCTCTTATTCCCGCATTCCCTCTAGTCGGTGAGCGATCTCTACCACCTACTGAAATGGAACACCCGACTCCAACTCCCGAGCCATGCTAAACCGGATATCATGGTTGAGCCCTCAATGAACCTGCAGAGTTGCTCTCTAACTCTAGAAACCAAAGAAGGTGCATGTAGGCACAAATCACTGAATTTGACGGCATACTGTGACACTTACATAGTGCCCTGGTGCAACTTCTCAAACTCTATACGCCAGGCATCCCGAAGAGTCTAAGGAACATATACCCTCAAGAAGAACTCTAAAAACTGATCCCATGTTAGTGAAGTTTCCTCGACCATGCTACCCAACTCGTACGTTCACCACCACTGATATGCCGCTCCCTTAAGCTGGAACATAGTAAAAACAACCCCACTCATCTTCACAATACCCATAGTGCAGAGAAAATGTTGGCACTCCTCTAGGACACCATGTGCATCCTCTGAAGCCAAACCACTGAAGGTAGGAAGGTAATACTTCTTGAACCTTACAAGTCTAAGTTATTCTTCCTCAGATGTTACTGCCCTAATCACGGGTTGAACTGGAAAACCCGGCTGCGCCGGCACCACACCCAGAACTTGACCAATGTGAGCCTGCTGCTCTAAGGTGCGGGCGCGGGGAGTTTGAGCTCCTCCCCTGGTCTGTGAAGTAGTTGGTGCAGCCAGAATCAACCCTCGCCTGAGCCAATATGCCAAACATGCTCAGGAACTGTTCTAAGGTCTCCTGAAGTCCAGGGGAAACAACAGGCACCTCCGGTGCCTGTCCCCCAATAAGAGCTACTTGCAGCTCCTCAATTGCTGCTCTGATAGGTGCTCTAGCTATAGCACGTGCTCCTCCTCACCCTCTGCCTCTACCACTGCCCCAGCCTCTAGCAACACCGGCACTCGGAGCACGGTCATCAGTAAGTCCAGCGCATGTCATTACCATATGTGAGAGAGTAGAATGACAAAGGCGCAAACTCCGAGTTGTCTCACCTGACAAGAACCCTAGCCAAATAACCTCATCTCATCCAGTATAAGCTGCTCGACCGACATGCCACACCAGCACCGCCTTGATCCATATTTAGTGCAACCCGTGCACCAAATAGGCAACAACTCGAATGTACCCAATAATGGAAAGAAAAATAAATACCACTACAAGGCGCAATTCTATGAACCCGTCACACAAAGGAGGAATAATATACATGAAATAAGAAAAAAGATCATATTCCAACCTACTCTAATGCGATGCATGACCCAATCTTAACGCTGGTCCATATGGAATACCTTATACCACGATGCTCTAAATTCAATAACCATATGCGCAATAACAACAAACACACAAACTACATGGCTATAACCATGGGGAAACGGATAGCACAATATATTATCCACTCCCAATCCACACTCAACAATGAGTGGAAGAGGCCGTTGGAAGAACAGTACGCAATTATGAGTCAGGGTCGTTTTCCTCAGGGAGCTAACAATGGGTGTTAGAGTCTATACTTGATGCGTGGAGACGAAACAACTTAAATACACTTCCAATCGAGTTGGTTTTACTAATTACTTCTATAAACTATACTATCAATGATCAACTAGAGAAATGAAACTAGAAATTGACTAATTGTTTTTGGTTGTTTTCAAATAGGTAAAAAGGCCTAGAAATGTAACCTTCGCCTAGGTGTTCGCCTAATGGGTTAATTATGTTAACACTTGTTTTAGTAACTGGGGTGTATCATAGCTCTCAACTCTAAGTTTACCACTCAATACCTCCCGGTCATAGAGTGATTTTGCCCAATTTGGCTTTCTCAACCTCAAATGGGTATCAATCTAAATAGTTGATATGAGCTGAAGTCGGGTTTTCCCTATCTCTGATTCAAACCCTTTAATTAGTCTAGTCAAATCCTTAACTGGCCCAATTTCCTATTAGTCATATTTTCCTAGACTAGGTCCCTCGTTCTCAAGTAAAGAGCAAGTCAAAAGGCATTAAGCAATGCTTACAGCCATTAATTATAAAACTAAAGCATGAACAAGGCTAAATAACAAATATCCAATCATAAACAAGGATTAAATTAAATACCCATAAGGTTTACACACTATGGTTGGGTCATAACTCTAGTAAACATCGAGCTACTCGTAGTAAAAAATGAAGAAAACAAAGAAGAAACAGTAATTAAAGCCATAATATAAAATTGAAATGATAAACTATGATGTTTTGTCCAAAAATGATCAAATATTACCCAAAATGGTAAACTACAACGGCTACAGCTAGGAAAACATCAAAACATGACCTTAAAAAGTGATTCCCGTCAATTTATATTGGTCCAAAATTGGCTGACAAAAATGCCCTTCGGGAGGTTCTGCTGCCGCATAATTTCATGTGTGGTCCGTACATTGTTGAGTCTGTAGGTTAAGAGATTCTGGAGTCGCACAATTTGATCTGTGGCTGAACTTCAACTTCTACGGCCGCACTTCTGCCAAGGCTTCATTCTTGGTCATTTTGCGAACTCGGTGAACTTTTTGAATTAGTGTCAGTACAACAATGTTCTGCGGCCGCACTTCTCTCCAATCACTTATAGGATTCTACATAAGATCTGCGGCCGTAGAGAGAATTCTGTGGTCCGCACTTCTGGTCTGTTGCGCCCCTTCTCTCCTTGTGAGCTGGAATACTCCTTTTTGAGTTGAGTTTCTTCATTAGAGTCCGAATCTCCAACATTCCTGCAATTTGAACACTTCCATTAGTTTTGGGAACATAAATCAACACTTTCAAACTAAAACTAAAGCATGAAGTTACTAAAACGTTGTCAAAATCTACACTTATCAACTCCCCCAAACTTAAGTCTTTGCTTGTCCTCTAGCAAATAGATTAGTTCCCACCTCCTCAGAATGAAAGGTCATTTCAGCGAGTCATTGGTAAGCCGTACATACTCAGTTGGTGCCAGCAATTACACACAATACTCGTGCATTGTCAACAAGTTGACCATTCACATATCATGTACCTATAGTTCTAATATGACATTTGAGCTTCAAGAATTGACTTTACTCTGCGAGGACTCTTGTTCTATCATGTAGATCATGGTGGAATCCAAAATTTTCTTCCTTTACCTTCCATTTGCCAAGTTCACTATAAAGGTTTGCACTCAATCTTTACCCAATGAAAGGTTTACTCTTCTCTCACAACAAAATGTCATAAATGCGGCTTCAAGTACCATAGAGTTGCCCCAGGTGTACATCACCACAAATGTAAGCTTACTCGGTTCAAAATCAAGTAGGACTTATATCGGGTTGTAATGAAGGATTTTGGATTGGGGTAGGATACCATATGGTTAAGTGGTTACACCTTTCCTTAAGCACTCCATATTTTCATTTCTTGGCTCTCAATTACCAATTCTTAGAGGCATTCTCTTTTTCTTAGGGGCTAGAGAGACTTGACATCACTCTTTCTTGTGCATTTCATTCTTTTTATCCATCGATGCTCACGTTAGGGATCATTACCTCTTTTTGAATCCATCAACCCTTCCTTTATTATCTTTCTTGTATTTTCTCTTATTGTTTTTCTTTGTTCTTTCTCTTTTGTTGCCTTCTCTTTTCATATAAATCATTTGTTTTATCTTTTCGGTGCCTTGATAACTTTTTCAAATTCCTAAAATCTCCCTCATTATGCCTTAGGCCACTTATTTCAAAAGAGTGTTAAAGAAGGTCCGAGTGCCAAGAGAGGATCACGACAAAATGGGTAAAGGCTTATATCATGGTTATCAAATGAGAAAATCTAGAAGCTCAAAGGGGGTTGACTAGGGATAACAATATTGGTTTGCAATAGAAAGCTAAAATGGACCAAGGAAAGCCTACAATCATTTCCCAAACCAAGAAAACTCAGGATTTCTCCTTGAAGCACATATGGGAAAAGTTCTAGATCATTCGCACGGGTACTTGGACTAGAAACGAACGATCAGCTCACCCCTCACTTAACTAAACCGTAAAAGAGGATAGAGTCGAGAGACTACAACAACCACAATCAAGTTAAAGATCACTATGGTCCAATAAACCACTCAATGATTACCAAAGTCAACTCAAGATTCTCAAAGTCACTAACTAGAGCTATTTTCTTTCAAAAACCTTGTTTCAACCCATAAGCACGTAGTTAAGTGTATTAATACCAAATGAAGCATGAATGATTCTTTTTACGAGAATGACTTTATTAGGCCTTTATTATTACTATTATTATTATTATTACCTAAACATATATAAGCTGACTCACTCCCTTAAGAAGGTTGTCACGCCATCCATCCTCGGGACGAGTCACCCGGTTCACACAAAAACTACCTTTGGAAAGAATCGTGGCATTAAGAAAACCAAAGGCTTATTATTTACGTAAACATAAGAAGATGCTACTAACAAAAAAATAACTAAAGTGTAAAATTAAAGAAGCTAATGAATAATAACTACTAAAGATAGATAAACTTCAAATAAGAAAAGGAACAAAATCATCAAATTATTACAGTCCAAATGTATCCAAAATGTATCATATGTCAAATCAAATAAAATCCACCCCCCAATCAAATAAAATCCACCCCATATCCCATTAGGTCAACCAACTTATCATCATCATCATATCTAGGAGTGGTGGGAGTGGCAAACACCGCACACACTGCCTCAGCAGTGTCGGCAGCAAGGCATGGCTCATCAGATTGGCAGCTAGTGCAACCTGTGCAGATGGTGCATATGGATCCGGGATGGACTGGTCTGGGTCAAGTAACATATCAAAGGGTAGATCCCCAGCCGTCACAAGTCTGGTCACCGCCTTCTTGAGCTTGTCAACCGATCTCTTGCTTTCTTGAGACTTCCTCATCTTCTTCATTTCTTTGGCTAACTCCTCAATAACTGACTTGTACTATACCATAGTGTCCATGATCATCTTCTGGTTGTGCAGAATCTTCTTCAACTTCTCATCAAGATCATAAGAGACATATGGTACCTGTATAGATGACTACGCTGCAACAATACTATATATGTCAGACAGCTTTGAAGTAGTCATCTGCATCCTGTTGTTGAGACTCGCCAATGTATTGAAGACTCGTAGAGCGGATAATGGAGCTATAAGCATGGGCACCAGCCTTAGAGCTATAGCAGGGGCTGCCCTAGGGGCTGTGGTAAGACCTGAAGGTGGTGGCGGAGGCATAGTAGTAGCACTAGAAGAGGTATCAACAGAGGTAGACAAAAATGTCCGTTGTCTCGGTGACTACCACTCTCGGCTCATCAGACTCACCTGTGGTGGTAGAAGGCTGAGCTCTCTTCTTTGGGTTTGTCGCATCCATCAACTAATACCGGTCAAATGGCTTCTTCGGCTTCACCTTGTTGTCATATGATCTTGGATCTAACTTTACTTCAGTGAGGTACTCTATGATAGTGTTAGGATAAGGGTAGGCCGTGTTGGTATGTTGTGCTACCAATGAAATGTTGGTCAACATCACAGCACCCACATTATTGGGTAGCTGGCCATGATAGATGCCACAAGAAAATCATGAGGGAGAGGAAGATTAGTCTCATTCTGGCACGTATCCAGTCTGCTAAAAACAAAGGTCTACTATCCCTTCACCTCAAAGTTCAATGTGTTCCGCTAAATGGGAACCCCATCAGTGATCCATGGAGGTGGTGGCCCTGGTGGTGCTAAGATCTCTGCTAGCCATGGTCAGACTTCTTCTTTCATTGCACACTTCTATAGGTACTCCCTTAGCTCCAAGGCCTCAAACCTCAAGTAGGCATTTAGCGTGTGCTGATCAAACTTCATCTTGAGGTTGCGTACTTTAGTCACCTTTGTCCCCTTCTTAATGAGAGAAACATCTGCGTAGAACTCTCGGACGAGGTACTCCTTGGCATCTTCAACTCTCTCATTAAACCACATCCAAACCTTTCTTGCTCTGAACTTCCTCAACACTGTTGGGTTGTATTTATCCAAATCCTTCAAGGGAAACTACTGCTCAAGTGTCAAGGATCATACTGGCCACCACATACAGAAGTCAGTGAAGGCTGCCAGGCTAACAAACCTAACCTCCCATATCTCCTTTTTCTTCAATATTTCCACACCCATGGATGTACCATCTCCCCCTCTAACATCATCGGGGATATCCTATGCAGTTTGTCCATTTGTGTCTGGGGCAGCTGCTGGATAAGAGGTCTGGCTAGCACTTTCTGACCCCTCAGAATTGTTGTGAGATGTGGAGGCCTCATCTATGAGATGAAATCTCTCCTATGGCCTAGATTGTGTTGGTGTCTGCTCCTCCTAAATATAGGCTGAGTTTCCCTCCGAAGCTTCCCTAGACGGGACATAGGAACAAGAATCAGAGAGGTATGCACCTCTCCGTCTACTTGTTGTGGAATTCTTCCTAATGGTTTGGGGCTGGCCAAGGGGCAAGTTACCTCTACCTCGACCCCTAGAAGATTCACCTTTTCCTTTTGTAGTTTCACCACCGCGGTGCAATCGAACCATTGCCTGTATCAAAGCAAAGAAAATTGTTAGTTGCAACTCATCAGTCAACATATGCAAGACTTATGTAGGCAAGGGAGAACATTGTGGACATAGTGAAATTATGACAAAAACAACAGGTTATTGGAACTGGGATCTGTAGTCCGCAGATTTTTGATGTGCGGCCACAGACAGGAAGTGCGTACCGCACAATTACTAGTTCGGCCACATATTTATCAAAAAACATCAAAGGCCTAGAAGCCCCTCTCAGACGATAGTGCAGAGGCAGTTTTGCGGCCGCAAAATACATCTCCCGTCCGCACATTTTTTAGTGTGACCCCTTTAAGATTTCTGCGGTCCGCACTATTAAAGTGCATCCGTAGATGCACTTGCTCCACCAGGTTTCCCAAATAACCTAAACTGTGAAACAAATAAATTCAGGTGCGGACGTAGATTTTAAAAATTACGCATATGCATTCTTTTCTACTTAGATTTTACAATTACTTGTACAAATAGACATGGCAACATGGTATAAACATGAAATATCATTAACCCAACCCATTATAGCATGTATTATCAACTACCCAATTCAGATCTACCCTACATGGGCACATGGATGAACTCTAATAACAGATGGCCTAAAAGAAATTAAAATTTTAAAAATTAAACTAACAGAAAAAATTAACATGAAATGAATCATACCAGATAGAGTAAGTGCACTGGGTGTATAAGCACAAGTGGGTGTATGGGGGGAAAGTGAAAATTTCTCAGGAAACTTGCAGAGTAACATCGATTTTGAGGAAAGGGAAAAGTGTAAAATGAACTCAAGATTTCTATTTATACTAAGAATCTTAGGAGGGAAAAGGGGTCAAGTGCGGTCGCAGATTTTCATGTGCGGTCCGCACTCTATCACATGGGTCAGCATTCTCTGATCTTAATGTGTGGTCCGCACATTTTTGGGTGCGGCCACATATTCCCTCTTGTGGTCACAGATTAGCCCCGCAGTGACAGGATCAAACTTCAAAGAGTTGGGATTTTTACACTTTTGCAAGATCATAATTTTGCGGTCCGCATGTGAAATTTGCGACCGCGGATGTCCTCCTGCTGTGGCACATAGAATTGTGCTATTCGCAGATCCTTGAACACTTGGCCATTTTTTAGTTCACCCTTCTTGCAAGTCACAATCAACCCTGTAGCACAAATAACATCTAACTGCAAAGGAAAAGGAAAAGAACATGGGTTGCCTCCCAAGAAGCCCCTAATTTAACGTCACACCAAGAAGCAATGTCAAAGCTCCCTCAAGTGAAGTAAATGATCGACACCATGTGGCTATCTCCAACCTTGCCCAAGTAGTGCTTCACCCGATGACCATTGACTCAAAATACTTCATCTTCTCGTTCTTCAAGTCTAATGCACCAAAAGGTGTCACACCAACAATTTCAAATGGACCACTCCACTTGGATTTTTCCTTCCCGGGAAACATTCTCAATGTTGAGTTAAACAACAATACTAGATCACCCACCTTGAACTCTTTGTTCCAAATGTATTTGTTATGAAGATATTTAATCTTTTAATTGTAAAAGGATGAATTCGCATATGCATGGTACCGAAACTCATCTAATTCATTCAAATGTGTGACCCTCAATTTAGTGGCTACATCCCAATCAAGATTAAACTTCTTTAGGGCCCACATTGCCTTGTGCTCTAGTTCCACCGAAAGAGGACAAGATTTGTCGAACACCACTTCAAACACAATGAATTTCTTTCCAAGAAATGAAGTAAATTGATTGGCACCCGGTATGGAGACATCCTGATAGGTGTTTTGTAATACGTCCGATAAGCCCATAACGCATCATCAAGCTTCTTGGACCAATCCATCCGATTTGCATTCACCGTTTTAGGCAAGATACTATTTATCTCCCGGTTGGAGTCTTCCGTTTGCCTATTATCTTGTGGGTGAGAGGGAGTCATGACCTTGTGAGTAACACCATACTTGCTAAGTGAAGTGTCAAAAGCTTTGTTGCAAAAGTGTGACCCCCCATTGCTTATGATTGCACGTGAAGTACCAAATCTTGTGAAAATATTCTTCTTCAAGAAAGACACTACACTTCTCGCCTCATTGTTGGGTAAAGTGACAGCCTCAACCCATTTGGACACACAATCCACCACGACCAAGATGTAGGTATTTTCACAAGAGCTCACGAAAGGGCCCATGATGTCAATGCCCCAAACATCGAAAATTTCAATCTCAAAAATGTTTGTGAGAGGCATTTCATTTTTCTTTGAGATTCCACCGGCCCATTGAAATTCATCACATCTTTTCACCAACTCACTAGCATCCTTGTAAAGAGCAGCCCAATAGAAACGACAACTAAGCACTTTGGCCGCGTTCTTGCTCCACCATGATGACAACCATATGGCGTAGAGTGTCAAGCCCCAAGAATATCACCTTGCTCGTCTTCTGGTACACACCTCCTAATTATCCCGTCCGTACAAATCCGAAAAAGGTATGGTTCATCTTAATAATAATCTTGTCAATCCCATTTGATCTTCTTCCTTTGGCTTCAAGAGAACTCGTCCGAAATGATTCCACGCACAAGAAAATTTTCCAAGTCCGCTAACCATGGCATATCTTTCATTGAAATTGCCAAAAGTTGCTCTTCGGGGAAGGAGTCATTTATTTCAAGTCCAGCATGTGGCTTCCCCTCCTCCTCCAAACGAGACAAGTGGTCCGCCACTTCGTTGTCACTACCTTTCCTATCTTGGATGTCAACATCAAATTCTTTCCACAAGAGTACCCATCTCATCAACCGATCTTTGGAGTCCTTTTTGCTCATAAGATAATGAAGCGCCGCATGGTCCGTGTAGACAATAACTTTGGTACCCATCAAGTACGGGCAGAACTTCACAATTTCAAATACAATAATGATATAGTTGACTTGGACACTATTCATGGTCTTACTAGCATAGTATACCAAATGGAAAATCGTGTTGATACGTTGGCCCAAATCAGCCCTCACCGCTAAGTCACTTGCATCACACATGAGTTCAAAAGGCACACTCCAATTTGGAGCGGTGATGATGGGAGTAGTTGTAAACTTGAGCTTTAACAATTCAAAAGCTCTCACACAATCATCATTGAAATTGAACTTGGCATCTTTCTCAAGGAGCTTGCACAATGGGTTCACCACTTTAGATAAATCATTGATATAGGACCGGTAAAACCCCGCATGGCCTAGGAACTCCGCACACCCTTCACGAAAGTTGGGGGTGGAAGATTAGAAATCACCTGAATATTTGCCTTCTAAACTTCACTTCCATTCCTTGAACTTTTATTGCCAAGGACAATACCTTCCTCAACCATGAGGAAGACAATTATGAGTACCAAGTTGGTTTCGTCACATCTAGCGAACACTTTGTCCAAATTTGCAAGACAATCATCAAAACAATCCCCAACCACCGAGAAGTCATCCATGAAAATTTCAAGGCAGTCCTCCACCATGTCCATGAAAATAGCCATCATACACCGTTGAAAAGTCACCGATGCATTGCACAAACCAAATGGCATCTGCATAAAAGCAAAAGTACCACAGGGACATGTAAATGTTGTTTTCTTTTGATATTCTAGAGCATTGATAATTTGGTTGTAGCCCGAGTACCTATCAAGAAAGCAGTATAAAGCACAGCCAGCCAATCTATCGAGCATTTGATCTAAGAAAGGAAGTGAAAGTTATCCTTCCTTATTACATTATTGAGCTTGCGATTATACATACACACCCTACATCCGGTCACCGTTCTTGTAGTCATCAATTTATTCTTATCATTGGTAACCACCGTCATGCCCCCTTCTTTGGGACACATCGAACAGGAGAGGTACACCCCGCCATCCAAAGGTGTGGAGGCGATGGCTTCAACTCCAAGGTAGGTGGCTCTTCAATAGAAGGCTTTGTAGAAAAAGTCTTCCTATTTTCAAGATCCAAAGACAATTTTCGGGGTGCATAGTTGTACGACACTATTCCTTTTAAAGAGTTCACACATTCCATGAAACTATCCATCTCATCATCATCAAAGTTGAGAGAGACGTCCTCCAACATATCACCAACATTGATAGCATCACTTGTATCATCAACAATAACATCAGTCACCAATTCCACAAGAGAACACACCTCATTGCTATTTGGTTGCCGCATGGACATACACACATGGAATATCACTTTTTCATCACCAACCCAGAAAATGAGTTCTCCGGCCTCAACATCACAAAGAGGCTTACACGTAGCAAGGAAAGGTCTTCCAATAATAATTGTCACTTCTATCACGACCCAAACCGATGGGCTATGATGAGTGCCCGAGTCCTACCTGTCAAACACCCCTAAACATGCGTCAAGATATAAACATGCATTAAGGGTAGGTCATGAATAACATCTGTCAATAAATTTCTGAATTACATGCAAAACATACATGAGGAAAACATGTCCAAAAGACATATACATGTGGAATACGGTAGGGCGAGCCGACAAGGCTGCTATAGACAACTATATATCTAAAATTGGAAGCCGACAAGGCCACATACTGTGCAACTATACATGTCTATCTACAGACCTCTAATAGAGTGCACAACTGTATAAAATATGGGACTTTGCCCCGTCGTACCCATATCTACATTTCAAAACAGCGTACAAAAACTAGTAACAGCTCCAGATCAAGTGTAGCACACCAACTCTTGCTGATCAAAGATCCTCAAAAGGGGGGTCGTCAGCCTGTCTACCTGCACCTGCGGGCATGAAATACAGCATCCCCAGGAAAAGGGACGTTAGTACAAATAAAGTACCAAGTATGTAAGGCATGAAAATCAGTACATAAAGGCATAGATGAAACGTGGAATAAAGAATTCCACCTGTGAGTCTAAAAAACTTTGTAAATCCTGAAACATTTATAATGTCATGCATATGTGTATAAATGCCGTATCATGCAAAGGTATAGGTGTACATAACATCATCAAGCCTCTGAGGGAATCCCATCATATAATCTCGGCCACTGTGGGCAAAATCATTAACATATACCAGCTGATCAGGAAATGGTGCTTATATAAAGCCATAACCTTTTTCCATATCCCATATACATATAATATACATGTATATAACGACATATGGTCACAGGTCAATGTACATGTATAAATGAATAAAATGCATAAGAAGTACGTTAATACGATTTCTCGGAATGTCATAGGATCAATATGCCTTTCAGATAATCTTTATCAACTACGTATTTTTCTGATACCCATGAACAGAAAATATTATAAAAGTTCACATGGGGAATCAAAAACATAGGCACCCCTAGTACTTCGATGAATAGAGTCATTTATGAAAGTTGTGCGTTTGCTCATTTAGTTTGTATCATATGAATCATGCCAAAAGGAGAGAAGGGATAGCCTTAACATCCTTAGTCGATTCTCTTAACAATCCCTCTAACACCCATTAATCCCGACAAAACACATAACAGCGAGATCGAAATAAGGAAAAATTCGTATGATATTCTTGAGAAACATTGCGTCGTACTCCCTTAGAATCGCAATTCTCACGTTGCTAAGTAGTCTTGTATGAATTTTGTAGCAAATCACGTTGCTATCATTTTGTATTAGTTTGCTGGAGCAATTTACATTGCTATGGAGATTATATATATCTCTCTTTGTGAATTCTGAGATATCTTTACCTTAGTGGGTGTGGGGCCCACTTAGGTGATGACTTAGCCAAAAGTCCCTCTAAATGTGCCACCTTGTAATGTAAGTAAAGAGTCACAAATGGGGCATAAGTTGCTGCCACGTTGGGGGGGGGGAGATTTCCCACCAATAATGATCCACCCATTTCCTTAATTAACTTGTTAATCCCCCACTAATCCAATAATTAACCAATTACCCACATAATTAAGAATTATCCCAAATTACTTAAAATACTACTCACTTTTAAGATACCTTATACACCTTACTATCATGGTCATGTGGTACCTTGTATGGCACTAGTCCATAAATACCGAGTATTATAGCTCGGACCGTATTTTATCCCAAACTGACAACCTTCAACGAAACTCATTTTCTTTGATTCGTTTACCATTTAACTTTCACGGTACTTACTTATCGCTTGTTATAAATGGCACAAATGCTTATTACCTCAAAAACAATTTCATTCCCGAGTCTACGTCAATTAACTTACGACAAAACTTTAACGTATGAAAATACGAAATGTAACAACTTCATAATCACCTTCACAATCTTAAATGACAAAGTTCGCCAGAAGAATGAATTTATTATCCCGGACCAAAACATCTTCAATCACACCCAACGGCCTTTTCATGCTACGATCGGCCATTTGCAATCTAATAGAAGTGGTTATTGGTTGTCCAATCCACAAAGTCTTGAAAATTGAATAGGGCATCAAATTTGTACTTTCCCCAAGATCACAAAGATCTTTACTAAACTCGGCACTTCCAATTGTACAAGGAATCGTGAAAGCACCGGGATCCTCCAACTTAGAAGCCATTGAATGAACAATCGCTCTCACTTGATGAGTGACTTTGATAGTCACAAAATTCATCGACTGCTTCTTTGTCACAAGATCTTTCATAAAATTTTCATAACTGGGAATTTGTTCCTAACCTTCTACCAATGATACATTGATTGAAAGACTATTCTTCATTTGAATGAACTTCTTGAATTGATTCTCACCATTTTACTTGGAAAGTCTTTGATGGTTTGGAGGTGGAGGATTAGGCAATGGTGCCCTTGACTTTTGCACTACTAGCTCCGGTATGTCAATGTTTGGTTTCCTAGACGGGTTCACCTCCTCTTGAGTCTCTTCCACACTATCATATATATCAAACCGAACTTCCTCATTTGGTTGAGCAACATTGTTCGGGATCTATTCTTCTTGCATTACATTATCATCATCAGCAAGTCGCCTTCCACTTGAAGTGGGTGCATTCACGCCTCTTCCACTTCTTGTGATAACCGCCATATCATGCCCCATATTGTACCACCCTTTGGGTTTCCCACCATTTCACTTGTTAGTGCACCCTTAGGTCAAGAATTTAGAGCTTGAGAGATTTGCCCCATTGAACTTCTAGATTGCGGATTGATGTGTTGTGTGAGGCAAGTTGGGCATCCGAATGGGCATTCTTTTGGTGGGTTGCTCAGTTGTTTATACATGGGGGCCTTTGTAAACCCGACCCCCCGGCGACCTTGATTGTTACCCCAACCATGTTGGTTGTTGCCTCTCCAATTTCCTTGGTTGTTTACACTATAGTTTCCTTGATTGTTGTTATTATGCCAATTCTCTTGATTGTTAGAACTCCAATTGCCATGATTGTTTTATTGTCGCCATTGTTGTTGGTTTGGGCCTTGGAAGTTGTTTCTTTGCCCTTGAAAATTATTGACATATTGCACTTCCTCCTCTTGCTCATTATAAGAATCATCTTGAACAAAACCTCCATCACCTTGCATATAGTTCTCCACTCGGGCTTTCATTTGTGGACGGTTAGCCCTCTTCTTGTTCACCATAACATTCACTCTCTCCATAGTATGAATTTTCTTAGATTTAGTTGAGCCTTTACTAGTTGAGTCATGGTAGTGGTCAAGTGGGCAATGACTTGCCCATGGTCTTTCAATTATCTGTGGAGGTGGATCATATTCGGATCACCTTGTGGGACATTGGCACGGGATTGCCAAACCGATGACGTGTTCGCCATCTCATCTAGAATGTCACACGCCTCCGCATAAGGCCTAGTCATAATGTTCCTAGCAGCTAGTTGATTCACTACACATTAATTGGTTGTGTTAATCCCACGATAAAAGTTTGTTGCAACATGTTTTCCATCGTATCGTTACTGGTACATTCCTTAACTATTGTTCCATAGCGCTCCCAAATTTTGTGTAGTGGTTTATCCGGCTCTTATTTGAATGCCAAGATCTCATCTAGAGGTGTATCCATGTCCCCGGGAGAGAAAAACTTAGCAATGAACTTGGCCGCCAACTCATCCCAAGCGTGAATTGAATGGTTCAGCAAACGTTCCAACGAATCTAAAGATTTCCCGCATAGAGAGAAGGGAAAAAACCTTAGTCTCAATGCATCCTCGAAAATATTAATTTGCTTGCTCCACCAACATGTGTCCAGAAAGCCTTTCAAAAGTTTGTAAGCATTTTGAATTGGAGCACCGGTGAGGAAACCCTGTTGCTTAAGCAAAGTGAGCATCACATTGGTGATTTGAAAGCTGCCCGCCCTAATACGGGGAGGGACTATTGCACTATCATAACCTTCGTTGGGAAATATATGGTGTGGAGATGCTTGTGGTGGCTATGGTGGAGGCGAGGGTGGAACGGGCATGTTGACTTGTGGTCTCTGGCCTCTTTGTTATGGCACTTGACGTACCTCATCGAGTTGTTCCTCTTCACCATCCAAGTGCCCCAAAGGCATATATCCGAGCTCATTGTTTGCCATGATTGTACGTAAGATTTCTTAAACACGTTCGTAACACGGAAGGGAAAGAAGATATGCCAAAAACACACTCAAATATATAGCTAACATCGTTTAAGCTCACTGGCAACGACGCCAAAAATTGATCCACTCCCAATCCACACTCAACAATGAGTGGAAGAGATATTGGAAGAATTGTACCTAACTATGAGTTGGGGTCGATTTTCTCAGGGAGCTAAAAATGGGTGTTGGGGTATACTTGATGCGTGAAGACGAATGAGCTTAAATACACTTCCAATCAAGCTGGTTTTGCTAATTTCTTTTATAAACTACACTATCAATGATCAACTAGAGAAACAAAATTAGACATTGACTAATTGTTTTTGGTTGTTTTCAAATAGGTAAAAAGGCCTAGGGATGTAACCTTTGCGTAGGTGTTCGCCTAATGGGTTTATTATGTTAACACTTATTTTAGTAATTGTGGTCTATTATAGCTCTCAACTCTAAGTTACCCACTCAATACCTCTCAGCCATAGAGTGATTTTGCTCCATTTGAATTTCTCAAGCCCAAATAAGTATCAAGCTAAATAGTTGATATGAGCTCATGTCGGATTTTCCCTATCTCTAGTTCAAACCCTTTATTTAGGCTATTCAAATACTTAACTAGCCCAATTTCTTGTTAGCCAAGTTTTCCTGGACTAGGTCCCTCTTTGTCAAGTAAAGACTAAGTCAAAAAGGCAGGAATCAATGTTTGCAACCATTAATTCTATAATTAAAGTATGACCAAGGCTAAATGAAAAACATCCAATCATAAACAAGCATTAAATTAGATACCCATAATATTTACACATTAGGGTTCGGCTGCAACCATTAAATTAAATTCCATGTGCGGTCCGCACATTGCTTGAGTCTGCAGGTTGAGAGATTTTGCTGCCGCACAATTTGATTTGCGGCTGCACTTCAGCTTCTGCGATTGCACAAATCATGTGCGGTCTGCAGTCCTGGCAAGGCTTCAGTCTTGGTCATTTTTCACACTCTCTGAACTTTTTGATTCTTGTCAGTGCGACCATGTTCTGCGGCCGCACAAATTGTGTACGGTCCGCACTTCTCTTCAATCACTTATGGGCTTCTACATAAGATCTGCGGCCGCAGAGAGAATTTTGCGGTTAGCACATTCTTTTACGGCTGTAGAAATACTTCTGCAATCTACACTTCTGGTATGCTACGCTCTTTCCTGCCTCTTGAGCCGGAACACCCCTTTTGAGTTGGATTTTTTCATTAGAGTCAAAATCTCCAATATTCCTGCAATTTACACACTTTCATTAGTTTTGGGAACATAAATCAACATTTTCGGACTAAAACTAAAGCATGAAGGTACTAAAGTGGTCAAAATCCGCACTTATCAATATACCACAAGCAGGAAGACCATAACCAAGGCGCAATCAACCATTCAACACCGAGGGCCATCTTGCTCGAATTCCGCCACAATGCCCAAATAGAACCACATCATGTGTGTAAATAGTCAACAGTCTCACAAATCATTGTATCATATGAGAGTAATACATGGAAAATATCAGAAAAAGAATAACATCAACTATAACATATGACCGTCCCTCAATAGTAATTGTGCTGAGTAAACAAAGCCAACCCGATGTAGAACACACATTCTCATTAGACCTACCAATGCCCTCAAAATCAATTCCGATACGCACGAAATAGGTAAAGAACCTCTGAAAAGTCCACATTAACCTATCCATAACACATTCACTCAACTGTCAACCTCTCAACATACCTTCACTGTCTACAACCAACGAACAATATGCCTTTGAAAACCCTCGTAGTCTTTAAATCCCTAGATTACCTGATTATTCGCGTCTGATCCCAACCCACCACTCAAATGAATGATACATCCCTCATATATAATCACCTCACAATAATTATTTCCATAATTATTTCGTGCCACATAGCAAACTCTGAACATCAGTAGTCAACCAACAACCAGGCGATTACCGTAATACCAGTCAAGCATCTGCAAGTCAAACAAAATATGCCTTTTGAAATATGCACCATTATCAGGTGATACATACAGTGCCAGCATCCTTCTAAATGTCTGAAACCGTCAATCATGTCTAGAACTCCTGACCTTCAATTCAAAGTTGAACCGCAACCTCGTACATGCAAACCTTAATCCCACACGTCGCACCACATCTATCATGCCATCATAAGAAAAATATGAAAATCCCATTATCATCCCGGAATTATAAACCGGACACATATTCTGTCAGTCAGAAACATTCAACTTGTCCCTTATCCAAGAAACAATCACAAGCCGTGGTTGAAATCATTGGGAGCTCTTCTAAACCCATTAGCACAAAACCAAATTGCCTTACATTTATTGAGAGAGTTGAGTCAGTATTAGCAGGTGAGTATATCTTCAGATTATCTTTGACTCCTAGTTACTTTCAATTATTATATTATTAGTTCAGTTTCAGCTTTCAATATATTGCCTTACATACTCGGTGTTGATACCAAATTTTTTCCTTATATTTTTAATATATATATATATATATATATATATATATATATATATATATACACTTTGAAATAGTATATTTGCATTATCATTTAGTTTATAAACCTATACAAGCTTTTTTCATAATTTTTCATAATTTTTAAAGGCTTTAAATCGATTTATTTCTATATTTTTATTATATAAACATCCAGTAATTATCCTTCAAATTATTTTTATGATGATTTAATCATCTAAACTTATCATTTACACAACCATGATGTTTTAAATACTTTTCAGTGCATTTTTTATAATTACATTTGCATTTTAGGGCTAATCGCACATTTTTGCAATAATAGTCCATATTCATGTATAATTACATTATTTATGCAAAAAATAACTTTTTATATTTTTATAACGTTAAGTAATTCTTTTTAATCATTTTAGTGCACAAATAATTTTTTTGTTATTTATTAATTACTTTTATGAATTATGTTTATTAAATATTGGGTATTTAAAAACTAGCCTAAAATCCTACTTATTTTTCGGGCCAATCACTCGACCAAAATCTAATACTCTAGACCAAATAACCCCCAGCCCAAATCAATTAACCCAGCCCCACAACCCGGCCGCGACCCGTTTTAACCACCCGAGCCAACCACTTTTTAATCATGGCCGTTGATCTCGAAGATCAACTGCCCCCATATCACACCCTCTCTTTTAACTACCCCAAACACCCAACGCTAATCCCCATTTCTGACCGTCCGCCGCACTCATATCCTCACCTCCATTCTCCCGCACCCCTAAAATCTCTCCTAATCCCACCCAATATGGGATTCCATGGTGTTTCTTTGCCATATACGGCCTCTCTTTTGTACTGGTTACTCTTCTACACTGCTTTCCTAAACATGGCAAGCAGATCTCATAAAGATCGAACCAAAATCGGTTCAAATCCTTGACTTTTCTGATATTCTATCTATATTCATCATTTTGCTCTATTGTTAGTACGATATTTGTGTATCTTTTGTTGATTCTTACTTACCCTCAAATTATGGTTTTCAGATTTCCTTAAATAAGAACAAAATTGTTTCGATTCTTTGATTTTTAGTGCTATTTGTGTCTATATTCATCCTATGTTATTATTTTTGTGTATATTCTGGTAATATTTGTTTTCCTAAAAACTAGGGTTTGCTTGACTTCTCCCAAATTGATTCTGAATCAGTTCCGCATGTTAT
The DNA here is from genome assembly GCF_000390325.3 of Nicotiana tomentosiformis. Classification (NCBI taxonomy): domain Eukaryota; kingdom Viridiplantae; phylum Streptophyta; class Magnoliopsida; order Solanales; family Solanaceae; genus Nicotiana; species Nicotiana tomentosiformis. The sequence goes on along the minus strand of NC_090816.1, from coordinate 12,778,691 downwards.
TCTTTCCTTTTTCTTTAAAGTTGATTGATTGTTTTTCCTTGTTTGTGTGTTTAACTTTGCTACTATAAAAACCCATCCCCTTACCCTTTCTGGACAGAACTGGAATCACTATTATCTCACTAAAAATTGAACTTTTCTACTCTATACTGGTTCACTATTCGATTCTGTTTGGTTCTTGGCCGGCTGAAAGCCAAGGCCATTGGACTTATAATTTTTCTGACCTCTCTTAGGTGTGGGCAGTGCCTAGGTTCTTGAAACCCTTGGAACTTGACATATTCAGGACTATGGGTCCTTACTGCAATCTTTTTCTTGTTTATCGAACAATCACTGGTTATTTTCTAACTTTCGCAATGTTATTATGTTCTAATTAGCATGTTCTCTTAATTGCACGATCTAATGCATTTCTTTGACTCCTTTCTGCCTAATACTGCTTGTGATTGCTAGCTTAATAATACTTTGCAGCTAGCCTAATTAATTTAGACAAAATGAAGCATGCTTAGTTTAGTTTGTGATAACCTGAAAAATCTGTTTTGACTATATGGTTCAATCGATGTTCTCTACCTAATTCTGAACTTCTAATGACTAATTTGATGTTATTAGTATGCCCTAACTTGTTTAAGACCTTTACTCTGAATGTTATATGCTCTTATGACTATGGTTATCACCCTATGTATTCTTGCCATATCCAATATGTACCTCTGACAACTTGTGATCCATTAAAACCGGTCTCCCTTAACTGACACTCTATGTTACCTGATCATGTTTGTATTATAATGCTTAACTCTTGTGTTTGGTATAACATGATCCCTTAAGTCCTAAATTAGTTTCATTACTTGGTTTTAATGGTCTAATATCATTTCCTGTTAACTTGCAATCCCAGGCTTCTTGTTCCTTATCATATGTCACCCTGCCCAGTGTGTTAATTTTCTTTTGGAGTTCATTATGTGATTATCTTACAAGTTTGCTAATGTTTTCCAAACCTATTACCCTACTACTATTTTCACTGGTTGTTTCTTGTTTAATTCTGGGGCTGGCTGTAAGCCAAAGCCCTTCCCCTAAGTCTCCTCTATCAACCTCCCTAGTCTGAGCACTGCCCTGGGTTCTTGAAGCCCTTGAGAACTATGACACACTAGGATCCAAGGTTCTTTGCCACCTTTTTCCTAATTGCTCAATTTTACTCCCTCTTCTCACCTACTGGATAAACAAGTTGGTTTGTGTAAATGGCTATACCTCTGGGACTTTTGATGGCTACTGGATGTGGGCTATTTTGTGTGAATGGAGATTGTTTCTGCGATGTTGTGAAACTGTGTTGAAGGCCTAGCTAGGCTAGGTATACATTGGGCCTACATTAGGCCCACTATAGCAATTCTGTAATTCTGTAATTTATTTCACTCATTGGGCTTGTAATAATGTTATAATAACAATTGGGGTGTTAGTAAAATTGGGAAAAGAGGTTTATTTTATTATTTGCATGAAACGGGTAGAAATCCTGCATATAGGTGTTTACTTTGCTCGAACATGTTCTGCTATTGTGTGTATTAGATAACCTGCCTATAGATATTTAATTCATTTAACATATTCTGTTTCTACATGCTAGATGTCATGCCTATAGAAAATAAAATGACCAATGTCTCAATGTGCATTACAGCATATTCATTAGGTGCTACGACCATAGGGTTCTGTTAATTTATCTTCTATCAAATCTGCATTTTAGAAATCATGCCTATAGGGTTTAATTGGTTAATGTGTTGTTGTTATAATTGCTCATTTAGGAAACATGACTATAGGAGCTAAAATCAGTTTCCATCGCGAATCGTAGAAATCTTGCTTTAAGTGCTAAAATTGAACTTTCAACATTATTTCGTTGCCACTATTAGAAAGCATGCCTATAGGAGCAAACTAAGTAATTCTGAATATCTCCTGTTATTATCACTGCCAATTAGTGCGTAAATCATCTAGATAGCGTGTCAATAGGTTTAATCTCTTACAACCTGTAATTAGTAGGCAACTGTGTAGTCACTTAGAAATTATACTCTGCATACAAAACTGTCTGCACGTTCAAAATTCATGTCACATAGAAACCATGTCTATAGGGCCTAATGGGTTTAATTTGCCTCAATCCTGAAATTGTATAACGTTTAATGTGAAAATTTGTTCGCGTGAATTGGTTGTCTAAGTGTGGAGGCTAACTTGAGATCTTAATTGCTTTTACATGAAGTCCAACTTGTTTTGTATGTCACCTAGTTTTATCATTTCTGAGCAGCCTAAGCTAAGTTTAGAAACCATCCAAAATAAAGGTCCAAACGCCTCCTGGGCCATAGGTATGGGACGGGTAGTGCAAGCATAGGGCACGGTTTAGAACCAACTAGTGCGCTTTAGGTAAAAACTTAAAGATAGTAATCGGGTAGCAGGAGATGATAGTCTATGCCCGCTGAATAATATGACTAACACCCCATCTCGAGGGAGTTACGAAGTATTATTTATGTTGCACGGGGTGATCCTTTAGGCTAATAAACTTAGGACCCCCCATCTTATATTTAAACCAATTATCTATGTTTACTCAAGGACTTTCTAATAATGAATTTTTTTCAAACTTTTTGTTTTTCTCTCTGACTATTTGACTAATTTATATAATTCAAGTTTGGCCGGGACCCACAGTTGTGGACTTCGAAGAGTTCCTAACACCTTCTCTTCAACGTAATTTCAGCCCTTACCCGATCTTTGGTGACGCAAACTGGTTAAACCAGAGTTATTTGCAAATAGGTGCCCTAACGTACCTCAAACCCATTAGATGGCGACTCTCTCTTTTAACACCTTCCTTTAAAAGAGTTGTCATGTGTCGAAACCCGATTTCGCGAGAAAGAGGGGCGCGACGGCATGGCAACTGTGCAGGGGACATTTTTAGGCTCTTACCATAGCAAACTTGGTCTATATGAATTAGTCTTCTTTGATGAATGTGTTTCCTTGTTCTTTATAGTTACATGAACATCCTGCTTCCATTTTCCCTTTTTATGGCTACATGCACACCATTTCCCCTATTTCCCTCTATTTTGAATTTCTATTAATATTCATATTTTTGCTTAATTTTTTTACAATGTGCGTTTTCCTTTATTTTCCAAGTCATGTTCACTTGCTCCGAATCATTTTTAAATTTGCTACATCATGTCTCTCCCTACCCCTACCCTTTGCTTGCCTTATTGCAATTCTTTCACATTGCGCGAACTAACTTCTTCCTTGGTTTCCTTTCTTTTTATGTTTTTACGCTCCATTTAATACTACGTTTATTGTCTTCATCATGCAAAATACTTGACAACGTGTTGTTTTAACTTTACATAAAGCATGCTCCACATCATATTCCACTCGTGCATAATTAATACCATAGCGGCACTTGATAAGTGTCCGCGCTCTTCCTAAATCACCCTTTTAAATTTTGAAAGGCTTATTTGCGGTAAAACCAGTCGATCAACAGTGCAATCGACGGTTCTGTGCCTTCCCCTCTCAAGTTGTCCACTTTAGGGTACCGATCTAGACTCTTCTAGAAACCCCCACTCTAATATTAGTTGTGCATGCATCATGTCTAAACCTAGTATGGGTTAGAATGTTGTCCGCATAATAACTCTCTAAGGCAAGCCTTGTCCAAATCCCGCCGGGATTTCCTTAAATCCCAATGGGTACAATCATGATATGTGCATTATTTGGAGAAAACGTGTCGATATGCTAATTATTAATGTGTAAATAGTCGAATCTGGAGGGGGAAAGGGCTAACTTTATTTGTTTTGTAGAAATGAGGCACGAATTCCGTAGGTTCGGCATGGTTCGAAGTATCCCACCTTTGTTAAGAGATTGGTGGGAAAATCTCTCGCCAAGTGACAAAAACCATGTGAAAAGAGTTCTTGGGAATTTACCTTCTTTGTTAGATATTCAGCCAAACAATGCGTTAATTGAGGCTGCCACCATGTTCTGGGATGAGAAGAGGACCATCTTCCGTTTTGGTGATATAGAAATGACTCCCCTTCTAGAGGAAATAGGAGGCTTCACTAGGCTCCCATGGGATAGCCCTGGCTTGTTGGTACCGAAAAACCGTACTTCTCGAGGTTTCCTAAAAATGATGGGTTTCACGAAAAATGATGAATTAGCCTGTCTGAAGAAATCTTACATACCATTCGACTTCCTTTACGAGCGTTATGGTCACAACAAGTCATATCATCTTTACCATGATGAATTTGCCATCACTTCTTTGGGTTGGACTCACTTCCGGGTTTTTGTATTCATTGTCTGTTTTTAGGGTTGCTGATATTCCTAATATAAGGGGAAATGATCCACACTCGCCTAGCTATGGTCACTAAGACCCTAATGGAAGGAATTGAGGGGCAAACTTACACTATTGTCCCAATGATCGTGGCTGAGATGTACCGAGCATTAGACCATTGCAAAAAGGGATATAGGCATTTCGAGGGTTGCAATCTATTGCTGCAAATATAGTTGTTGGAACACCTTCAGAGAGGACAATACCGTCAAGAATTTTCGCGACGACCATGGAATGACCACATAGCTTATCACCATCCGAAGAGAATGACTTTTATCCCAGACAGGTTTGCACAACCGGGAAACGATGTGAGCTGGGTAGATTTCTTTAGCAATTTGATTGATGACAAGGTACATTGGATGTTCGAGTGGTTCCCTAGCAGTGAATTCATCATCAGGTTGAGAGATGTTCCTCATCTAATGCTAATCGGATTAAGGGGAATCTATCCTTATGTTCCTATCAGAGTCATGAGGCAAGCTGGGAGAAAATAGGTTATACCACAAGTTTCCAAAATAGTTCATTACAAAGCAGACTTCCAAGGGAATGCCATTCCATTCAAGTTCAATGCACATCACATGAGGCATCAAAAGATTATTGTGGAGAAAGATACCATCGAGCCATACAGGTATCATGCCGGCCATGTGTACTTATACCCATCATGGTTGGTCGATGACATAGCAGGAGAGGTCAAGCCAGGGGTTGATTTGAGAAATAAGATCATAGACGGCGCTGCTGAAGCACAAGTTAAATACAGGAGGTTGCGCAAAAGAGTCTTTGAATCTGAGGCCAGGCATCTGGAACAACATAAAGTGGACATGGAAGCAATCAATGAATGGAGGGGAATCGTTACTAAATCAATAGAAAGGTTGGAGTATTTGGAGCAGGGTTTGATGGAAGTTGAAGGAAATATGAGGAAAAGGATCTCGGATTGTCAGAAAGCAAAGGGCAATGAAGGAGGACATCTAGCAAGGGCGTATCTGCTGTTGGACATGCGCGACCTGGGGAATCTGATTGACGGGGCTAAGAAGGCCAAGCTTGGATAAGGTCCCTATGTGACCGAGGTGATTAGGAATAATGTTTTCTAGATTCATTTTAGAATTTAATTGTCATAAGGCAAATGCCACTAGTGACTCTTTATAATTATTGTCGTTTTAGTATAGATTTGGTCTATTTATCATATTAATGAAATGACGCAGTTATCGACATTGAGTTTTCTCCAAAGATATATGTCACTAGGCCTACCTCGGGCACGATGAGGTCCCCAAATTAGGACGTGAATTTATAATTCCGCAATACCTGTTTAAATATCGTAAATATCCTTTTAATACTCCTTACTGACTTGTTTACCTTTTATTTTTCTTCTTTTCTTTGTTTATTCCCGTCCCCTAAGGTTGGTTCGTGCATACTGGCATCATCAGCATATCATACCAGATCTAGAGGTCCTGCACTTCCTCCTCCTCCAAGTGATCCCAAGAACAAAGGAAAAGCTAAGATGGACGATATGAGTGGTATCCAGAAAGACAATGCTGCGCACACCGAGAATGTTGAAACTTCAGATGGTCGAAGTACTCCAGCGCAGAATGACTTGGTTTTACGGTTAGAGCAAAGGATATTGGAGTTACAAGGGGGACTTGAGCAGGTCCGTAACTTGGCAAACCTATCCCTTACCCTGAATGTTCCCGACATCAACCAACAAAACTCACAAAACCCAACTCCTCCACAACATCATCATCATCTGACCCAGTACCCACAAACTATCACCTACCACACTCCTCAAAATGCACCACAACCTACTCTTGATCCCCAAAACTCAACCAATGATCACCACTACACCCAAATCCCTAGAGTCCACCAAAGTAATCCCATATATGTGGAAACCTTACCCCACACTTCACAACAAACCCTGTATACACCGGAATCTGTCGAGAAGGACCTGCTCATCAAAAACATGCCGGAAGAACTTAAGAAGCTTACAAGTCGAGTCCAAGGTGTTGAAGGTGGTAAAGGCATCGAAGATTTGAACTATGGGGATTTATGTATTCAACCGAATGTAGAACTACCAAAGGGTAACAAACCTCCTAAGCTCAAAATGTTCGACGGGACAGATGATCCAAAGGTACATCTAAGGACGTATTGCGACAAGCTCGTAGGGGTTGGTAAAGATGAAAGAATCCACATGAAGATGTTCATGAGGAGCCTCATTGGATACGCCCTATCCTGGTACATCCGTCAAAATCTGAAGAAGTGGATTAATTGGGTAAGCATGGCGTCAGATTTTATGGATCGGTTCAGATTCAACACAGAGAATGCACCGGACGTCTTCTATATCCAGAATCTTAAAAAGAAGTCGATAGAAACTTTCTGCGAGTATGCTACTCGGTGGAGATCAGAGACTGCAAAAGTAAGGCCAGCATTGGAAGAAGAACAAATTCTTTGTCCGAGCCCAGGATCCGCAATATTATGAGAGGTTGATAGTTATTGAAAATCATAAATTCTCCGACATCATCAAATTGGGAGAAAGAATAGAAGAGGGAATCAAAAGCGGGATGGTAACAAATTTCGAGGCACTCCAGGCTACGAACAAAGCCTTGCAGTCGGGGGGGTATATCTAAAAAGAAGGAAGTAGGGACTGTGATGGTAGCCCAAGGTCCAAAGTCTCCTCTCACACATCAAATGCCTCTACCCACATATCAGCCTTCAACCCTAGATATCAACAACCCGCTACCGCCTACCACACTTACAACACTCAGCCAGCATATTACCACTCACCACCAGCCCGCCAAAACTACCAAAAACCTAGGCCAAATTTTGACCGTAGGCTGCCCAAATAATACACTCCTATTGCCGAACCTATTGACCAGTTCTATGAGAGATTGAAAGTTTCTGGTTATGTCACTTCTATTCCCACTGTCGCCATGAAAGATTCCTCTCAATGGGTCAATCAGAATAAGATATGTGCCTACCATTCAGGCATGAAGGGCCACACTATTGATGAATGCCGCACTCTAAAGGATAAGATCCAGATGCTGATTGATACACAAGTTATACAAGCAAAGGAGACTGCACCTAACGTCCGCAACAATCCCCTCCCGGATCACAAGGGCGAGGGGGTAAATGTGATAGAAACTGATGAAGAATGGGACTCGGAGGGGTCAATTGGGCTCATTCGAGAAGAGGATTATCCCAAAATGCCTCCAGTCACTCTCACGCCTATTGTTTTACATATATAGTCACCGATTGAAGTTGAGGTAGCCGCACCAACTCTGTTCGAGGTTGAAGTAACAATGCCCTCAGCCACACCAACTCCGTTCGAAGTAGAAGTGACCACACCATTCACCGTAACGGTAGCACCCACACCATCCTTTAATTCCAATGTTATGCCCTAGGACAATACTGCAGAAGAGAGAAGGAAAGGCAAGGGGAAAATGGAAGAAACTGGTGCAGCACAAGATATGACCAGAACTGGTAGGGTTTACACGCCCGAGCATTTGGGGGGAACAAGTAAAGAGGCCACTTCCAGGAAGCCTATCATTGAAACCGGCCTGGATGATCTTTGGAGAAAGGTTCAAGTGAGGGAGTATTCTGTGGTTGATCATTTGAACAAAACCCCTGCTCAGATATCCATTTGATCACTACTGCAGAATTCTGAGGCACATAGGAACGCGTTGATAAAAGTGTTGAATGAGGGTTATGTACCCAACAACATTATCAGTGGAGAGATGGACAACATGGTTGGACAAGTATTGGAAAGCCATAAGATCACTTTCCACGAAGATGAATTGCCACCAGAAGGGTTGAGCCATAACAGGGCGTTGCATATCACAGTACAGTACTAAGACAAATTCATGGCCAGGGTCTTGATAGATGGGGATTCAAATCTCATCATTTGCCCGTTGACTACTTTGAAGAGGTTAGGTAAAGGTTTGCATGAGATACGAGCAGGAACTATGAACGTAAAAGCATTCGATAGGTCTCAAAGTGCCACAATCAGAGAAACCAACCTCTACTTACAAATGGGTCCAACTTGGTTTGATGTTGAATTCCAAGTGCTCGACATATCCGCCTCATACAATATTCTATTGGGACGACCTTGGATACACACCGCTGAGGCTGTAGCGTCTACTCTGCATCAGGCTGTAAAGTTCGAATGGAATCATCAGGAGGTGATCATTCATGAAGATGGGAGTAACCCTATTTACACCAACCAGACTGTCCCGGTTTTGGAGAATAGAAGGAAGTTAGGGGGAGAGACTTACCGTCGCATTGAGCGTGTTAACACGATCGAGAAGGACAAATGGTGGAGTAGCAAAATAGAAAGCATATTGGCATGGACATGGTATGAACCCAGCAAGGGTCTCGGCAAGAATCTCCAATGGATCACCAAACTAATACAGTTAAAACATCACGGCACGACCTTTGGACTGGGATATCAATATCACTGGCACGAGTATCAGAATTGGTCACCACCATGGCGTGGTCTTTATTACCCTCTCGAGCAGCCGATACCACATTTGAGCCAATCCTTCCACCAGGCTGATATGATGTCGGGATCCGAAGAAGACGAAGCGCTAGCTGGTTTAAGGAATCTATTTATGGAAGATGAAGACATGTACTGCAGTGTAATAGTTGAGGAAGAGGAGGAAGAAGGCATCGTCATCAAGACAGTGGAGAAGGGAGTTGTTCTCAAGAACTGGACTGCCACACCATCAAGGGCCCGCCGAGTTCCGGGGTAGCCTGGCTGCTAGTGTGATTTATTTTGAAAACAATTCTTATGAGCATTTTTAAAACATTTTCAGTATTTTGTTTTGAAACATTTGTTTGAATCCTTAAAAATCACTTTTGTTTAACATCTTAATAATTATCAATGGTTTGCTATTTTATTATTTATTACTATTCTCTACATTTTTCTCTCTACAACATTACTATTTCTTATCGTGATGAACCAACAACTGTGACATGTAATGAGACAACGCAACATAAGGATAGTGACTCGAAAGAAATAGAAGAAGAGGATATAATACCTGAGGAAATTATTAGAGAAGTTGAAGATTTTGAGAACAAGCCTAAGTCCAACCTGGACGAAACTGAGATAGTCAACTTGGGAGATTCTGAAACAGTTAAAGAAACTCGCATAAGCATTCACCTGTCACCATCAGAGAAAGAAGAATACACTCGTTTCCTGAAAGAATATGAAGACATTTTTGCATGGTCTTATGATGATATGACTGGTTTGAGCACGTCCATAGTGGCTTGTAAACTACCCACCAACCCAATGTGTCCGCTAGTAAAGCAGAAGCTCAGAAAGTTAAAGCCATATATGAGTCTAAAAATCAAAGAAGAAGTTACGAAGCAGATCAAAGCTAAGGTTCTCAGAGTGGTTGAATATCCAACTTGGTTGGCTAACATCATGCCAGTTTCGAAGAAGGATGGGAAAGTCAGAGTATACGTCGATTATTGGGACCTAAACAGAGCAAGCCCTAGAGATGATTTCCCATTACCCAACATACACATACTGATCGACAACTGCGCCAAGCATGAACTCCAATCCTTTGTGAATTGCTTCACGAGATATCATCAGAACTGGATGGTTGAAGAAGATGCCGAAAAGATAACTTTTATTACACCGTGAGGGGTGTACTGCTATAAAATGATGCCGTTTGGTCTGAAGAATGCTGGAGCCACTTATATGAGGGCCGTGACAACTATTTTCCATGACATGATACACAAGGAGATAGAGGTATATCTGGATGATGTCATCATCAAATCCAAGAAGAGTACAGATCACGTAGCAGACTTGAGGAAATTCTTTGATCGGCTTCGGAGGTACAATTTGAAATTGAATCCCGAAAATGTGCCTTCGGGGTCCCCGCAGGAAAGTTGTTAGGATTCATTGTCAACCGCCAAGGAATTGAGCTAGACCCATCAAAGGTCAAGGCTATTCAGGATTTGCCACCTCCAAACAACAAGAAAGACATAATGAGCTTCTTGGGACATCTTAATTATATCAGCTGCTTCATAGCACCACCAACCGTGATATGTGATCCGATTTTAAAAATGTTAAATAAGGATGCCGCAACCAATTAGACTGAAGACTGCCAGAAAGCTTTTGACAGAATCAAAGAATATTTGTCCACACCGCCAGTCCTGGTCCCGCCGGAACCTAGTATACCACTGCTACTCTATCTCTCTATATTAGATGGGGCTTTCGGTTGTGTCTTGGGACAACACGATGAGACGGGAAGGAAAGAACATGCCATATAATATCTGAGTAAGAAGTTCAAACCCTACGAAGCACGGTATTCTTTGCTGTAATGCACCTGCTGTGCTTTGACCTGGATAGCCCAGAAACTGAGGCACTACTTCTGTGCCTATACCACATAACTCATATCAAGGATGGATCCTCTGAAGTACATTGTCCAGAAACACATGCCTATAGGGAAGCTGGAAAAATGACAAATATTGTTGAGTGAATTTGACATCGTCTATGTGACTCATAAGGCGGTTAAGGGACAAGCATTAGTGGATCATCTTGCGAAAAATCCGTTAGGAGGGGAATACGAACCACTAAAAACATATTTTCATGATGAAGAAGTATCATTCGTAGGAGAAGATATAGCCAAAGCCAATGACGGATGGAGAATGTTTTCGATGGAGCCGCAAACTTCAAAGGAGTGGGTATCCACGAAACTCAGATTTATATGCACCAATAATATGGTAGAATATGAGGCTTGCATATTGGGGCTCAATTTGGCCGTTGATATGAATATCCAAGAATTACTGGTAATTGGTGATTTAGATCTTCTGGTACATCAGGTTCATGGATAATGGGCTACAAAGAATACCAAGATATTACCATATCTATATCATGTGCAAGAAATAATGAAGAGGTTCACGAAGATAGAGTTTAGACATGTCCCGAGAATCCAGAATGAGTTCGCAGATGCATTGGCCACTTTATCCTCCATAATACAGCATCCGAACAAGAATTTCACCGACCCCATTCCAGTAGGGATTCATAATCAGCCAGCTTACTGCGCTCATGTTGAAGAAGAAGCAGACAGGAATCCATGGTTCCATGATATCAAGGAGTACTTGGCAAAAGGAAAGTACTCGGAGCATGCAAATCATACTAAAAAATGCACGCTCCAAAGATTGTCCAACCATTTCTTCCAAAGTGGAGGAATTCTGTAAAGAAGGACTCTAGACTTATGGTTATTACAGTGTGTTGACGCCAAAGAGGCTTCCAAACTGCTCGAAGAGATACACTCTGGAACTTGCGGACAACACATGAATGGTTTCGTTTTAGCCAAGAAGATACTGATGGCAGGTTATTTTTGGATGACTATGGAAACAGACTGCATCAGGTATATCCAGAAATGTCATCAGTGCCAAATACACGCAGATATGATATGGGTGCCGCCAAATGAACTCAATGCAACAAGTGCACCTTGGTCTTTTGCCGCTTGGGGAATGGACGTCATTGGACGAATCGAGCCCGCCGCTTCAAACGGGCACAGGTTCATTTTAGTGGCCATAGACTACTTCACAAAATGGGTCAAAGCTGCATCCTACAAAGTTGTAACCAATAAAGGCATCGCAGATTTTGTTAGGGATTATATTGTTTGTCGATTCGGGGTTCCAGAGTCCATCATCACCGACAACGCCGCCAATATCAACAATGACCTAATGAAAACTATGTGCGAGACCTTCAAAATCAAGCACAAGAATTCCACAGCATACATGCCTCAAATTAATGGAGCCGTGGAGGCCGCAAACAAGAATATCAAGACAACACTGAGGAAGATGATAGACAACCACAAGCAATGGCACAAGAAGTTACCATTTTCCTTATTGGGGTACCGTACCATAATCTGCACATCAACCGGGGAAACACCCTATTTGCTGGTCTATGGTACCGAAGCTGTCATTCCTGCCGAGGTTGAAATTCCTTCTTTAAGAATTATACAAGAAGTTGAGCTCAGTGATGCAGAATGGATAAGAAGACGTTATGAACAACTAGCTCTCATTGACGTGAAAAGAATGAATGCAGTGTGTCATGGTCAACTCTATCAGAATAGGATGTCTAGAGCTTTCAACAAAAGGGTCAAACCTAGATAGTTCGCACCAGGGCAGCTGGTACTGAAGTAGATTTTCCCGCATCAAGATGAAGCCAAATGGAAATTTTTGCCCAATTGGCAAGGGCCATACATTGTTCACAAAGTACTAACAGGAGAAGAATTCATACTCGCAGAAATGGACGGAGAGGTTTGGTAAAAGCCTATCCATTCAGATGTAGTTAAAAGATATTATGTTTAGAATGTTCGCATTTCTTCAACTGATGTAATTGAACTACGCTCGACCTGATTCCCGTTTAAGAGGGGATACATAGGCAGCCCTGTGGGTTCGGTCACAATTCAATAAAATTTTCATTTTCCCCACAACTAGAATCTGGGGCAGAATTTTGAGGAGGACCCACAAAATTCGAGAGCAAGTCCAGCCAACGTCATCATATGCAGAACGGTCAGAGAATCGCCTAAGTAAACTGGGGCAGAATTCTTAGGAGGACCCTCAAAATTCTAAGGATGTTGCAATGTCTCTTAAGGGTCACAGTCATTGGTTCATCTAATTTATCCGATATTGCATACAAATGTATTTTAAATAACTACATTCATCATATGCACGCACATTATCGAAAACATTTTTTATGAAACAGCAAGATGCTACCCATGGTAACTCGAGCAGGATTTCGATGCAGAGCAAGGCAAAGAACGCAGGCAAAGGCATGAACCAACCTTCCCCGTAGAACTCACAATTTTACTTTGGATGCAGGAACAAGGAATATTCACAAATACGTGCACACCTCAGGATCACTATCTTCATAACAAAAAAACTGCCAAACGCAAACATATCTCCACCTAAGAAATACTCTGCTATCAGTTATTATCTGTTCATTGCATGAGACTAAACATTGTCTCCATTTTGCATGAGGCTAAGCCCTTCCTCCTTAATCACATAAGGCTAAGCACTGCCTTCCCCTACATGAGACTAAGCATTGTCTCCATTTTTGCATGAGGCTAAGCCCTGCCTCCTTAATCGCATAAGGCAAAGCACTGCCTTCCCCTGCATGAGACTAAGCATTGTCTCCATTTTTGCATGAGGCTAAGCCCTGCATTCTTAATCGTATAAGGCTAAGAACTGCCTTCCCCTGCGTGAGACTAAGCATTATCTCTATTTTACATGAGGCTAAGCCATGCCTCCTCAATTGCGTAAGGCTAAGCACTGCCTTCCCCTGCATGAGACTAAGCATTGTCTCCACCTTTGCATCAGGCTAAGCCCTGCCTCCTCAATTGCATAAGGATAAGCATTGCCTTCCCCTGCATGAGACTAAGGATTGTCTCCCGCTTGCATGAGGCTAAGCCTTGCCTCCTCAATTGCATAAGGCAAAGCATTGCCTTCCCCTGCACGAGACTAAGCATTGTCTCCCACTTGCATGAGGCTAAGACATGCCTCCTCTTGCATGAGACTAAGCATTGTCTCCCATCTTGCATAAGGCTAAGCCCTGCTTCCTCCTTGCATGAGACTAAGCATTGTCTCCCATTTCGCATGAGGCTAAGCATTGCCTCCCTAATTGCATAAGACTAAGCTCTGCCTTTCCTTGCATAACACGAAATGCTATTCTACTTGAAATCTAGCATTATTTTATATTTTTCTTAGGGCTAAGCTCTGCCACCGATCTCACACAAGACTAAGCTCTGTCTTGTTTCGCTTCGCATATGACCAAACATCATGTCTTTGCATCTCATGGGCTGAAACATCGCCATTTTGTCCAAAGGCGTCATAGTCTGAAGGAATCATCCTCAAAGCCGGAAAACACCATGCCATGGCCTGAGGATCTCACAATATTGCACATCATTATTCAAAGGCGTCATAGTTCATAGGCACCATTTTCATGGCCCGAGAACATCATTTCATTGCCTGCGAATCCCTTATAACGCAATTCATGGCCCAGGACATCATGGTCTAAGGACATCATCCCCATCGTCCCAAGACAACTTTCATGGTCCAAAGGGAATTTGCATCATGTTTAAATTATCGCAATATACACCTGGATGCATTGTATTTAAGTTTTGCAGGTAATCCAGGAGGTAACCGTTCTCCCAACGGGAGCAATCTTCGCTTTGTTCAATATTCACACCCTGTAACTACCTCAAATAAAACCAACCACCATCCGTTACCCATTTCCACTTGATGACCGTTCAAATGCCCATAACCGTTCCAAGGTACATTCATTCACAACTCTGATGTCATCCTACCTAGAAGAACTTGTCCATTCCTACAACAACTTCATCGGCTCAGTTCACCGTTGAATCCAAAACTAGACATGGCCTGATTCGTGTAAAACCAGGGATATGTAGGCAACACAGAAACCGGAGTTCGGCCTATATTTTTCCAAATCACCCCAATCGGTCAAAATTGGTCATCATTTCTTTACTAGACAACTCTTTCATCATTCCCGGGTAAAGAGGGGCATCTGTTGATACCCAATTCTTTGCCATATACGGCCTCTCTTTGGTACTGGTTACTCTTCTACACTACTTGCCTAAACATGGCAAGC